>NC_028642.1:55990839-56127659 GCF_001406875.1 Solanum pennellii
TATATATATATATATATATATATATATATATTGGTCCAACAAGACAGCAATTCTTAGATCGAAAACAATAAAAGAGAAGAGATGAGATTGTAGAGAGAACATAGATACTTCCAGGGCTAGGTACGACCATTGGAGCTGCAGCTGCTATTGCGTATTAATCGTTGGCTGCTTCTAAGATTTCACTGTTGGCGACATATTTTAGCATTAAAAATGAAATTGTTGATATCATATAACTGAAGATCCCATAGCACCATACAAATTCTAAACCCTCTTTTCAGCTCTGCACTTAACCAATTGATCTTCTCCAGTGGAATCAGAATTGAACAAGGAAAACCTCAGCATATTTAACGGAAGCTAAAAAGGAACTTGCTAATAACTGATGCATCACTTATGCAACTTTTAGGTCTAATTGATTGACAAGTTAAGAATAATTTCCTAATAACAAAATCATCTTGATGGTTTCTGATGTTGTACAGATAAAAGGATTCTAATAATATCATGAAAACACGTCCGACCATAGGAAACTTGAAGATGCTATTAGTTGCACTCTCTCTATTGGACTGATGCAATTGAAGTTCTGTTTAGAGATAGGCAGGCAAAGGGGGACTTAGTAGCTGAGATTGATGTGCTGGTTTCATTTAACCGAGTGTAAAATGGACGGAGAGACTGCAGTTGGAAAGGAGTTGAAAGTTGAAGGAGGACAGTAAGGGATTGGGTTATTGTTTGAGGAAAGGCATGTTCAATGAGATTGGGATGGAAAAGGCTAGCTTTTAGAGGTTAGATGACTGAGGTTTAAGTTTTAACTGCTCTTTCTTTTTTCTGAAGGTTTAGATGTTGCTAATCTGATACTTCTATAAGCTACTTCTACTAGATGGTATCAAGTATTGGAGTGTGAAAATAAAAAGATAAAGGAGTTATCTTAAAAACTACCCTGCAGTTTTCTCTATTTATACAACCCTCTTTGCCGTTTAAACTGGCAATAGATGTTCTATTAATTGGAATAAGCATTTTTAAGGGCCATTATTGTTCATTATGATTCTGAATCCGCTGAGATGTCGAAAATCATGCTGCGCCCCGTGATGTTAATTGCTTGTGGCCGCTTTATCTGAGATACTATTACTGTTTGTACCCCTTTCCAGCTCCAAGTTGTTTCAACTTTCGAATATTCTTTTGATCTTTCCATTTATGGTGAAGGCAAACTACCTTACTGCTATTAGATATCTAGTGTAGTTTCTGATATTATATTTGTTATCTGACACTAACATCTGATATGAGTTGACATGCAGCTGGGGGTTTGGGACATGGTGTGGCTCATGCTGTGTTTTTCTGCCTTGGCCTTTTGACACCTGCATTTGGACCAGCGACATACTATGTAGAGAAATGCTCAAAGATACCCTTTTTTCTTGTTTCTGGTAAGGGAAATCTGCTATTTCTGAGTTCCTCTTTTATTCTTTTGGAATTAGCTTCTGAGTACCTTGTATTATTGATCTTCAGCAAACTCTATATTTGAAAGATCTTCAGAACCAAAGTTTAAAGCAGTGAATGGAGTAACTTAGGACCATTATAAACTTCTTTGGATATCCTTACACAACTAATGAGGGACAATTGTAATCTTTAACCCCTCCCGTCCCCCTCCCCCCCTCCCCAAACACACACACACACTCACACTCGTGAACCCGGTTCTAGAGCATACACGTGGACTATAATATTTTTTTTAATTCCATGTTCTTTTTTAAATAGATTAAAGAGTGGGTTTGTAGTAGAGAAAGACTAGTCTCAACAAGTTGAAGAGTGTCCCGGAGCATAGAGATAAAGAGAGAGTAGGCTCAACAGGCTAAAGATGTGGAAATGGAGTAGGGAGATAGTGAGAGAATAGGCTGAAGATTCAATCAAGAGAAAAGTCAGTGACTCAACACACTATATTGGGATAGAGAAGCCTAGAGGTGCTTGATGGCCTAAGTTGAGATATAAAACCCTACAGAGATAAAAACAAGTAGGGATGAAGTATGTGTGATGGCGAGCTTACCTAAAATTTTGGGTTCCCTTTTCTTGGGGCTGCAACTATGGTTTTAACTTAGAAAAATAGTGTAAAGTATAGTGCATGTTGCCATAGTATTGCTTACTACCTCCATATTTATGCAGTCTTAACACTATTTGGCATTTTAAATTGCAGCTATTATAGCCCTTGCCTTTGCTACCATCCACACTTTCTCCATGGTTATTGCATTCAGTGGATATGAAGAAGGAAACAAAGTGGACCAGTGTTTTGCTCCTGTTGTTCACTTAATTGCTGGCATGTTGGTAAGTATCCACATAATTGTGTATGCATACTTGAAGAGTGCAAACTAAACCTGTCGAGCAAACCAACTACTAAACTGAATGATACTACAGATCTGGTAACCGAAACTTTCCTAAATAGATCTGCTAGTTTTTTGGAGGGCTCTAGCATGAAATCAATATAGAAGCAGATAGTTCTAGCATTTGGTGTGGCTTCTGAATTAATTTTGGATTAAAATGTACAAAGTCAATCATAACAGGTTACTTACATTCTTGGTTACCGAGAGTTATAGCTTCAACATTTTTGATGCACGAATATCTATAGTACAGGATCTCCAAAAGAGGTCCACTTCTTCTTATTTCCTTGAAATCAATGACTTGACCCATACTATTCAATGTCACTTGCTGATTTCATCTAACGTAGTACAGTTGATCGAGTTTAATAATCATGCTTCTCTCTGTAGATTTACTATTTTGATGAAAAACTCGAGCAATGTGAGTGCATTTTTTGATTAAATGACGATTTATGATCTCTGGTTTGTTTTCAGACACTGACGAATCTTGCATTTGGAGGCTGCATGATTGGCATTCCACTCCTCTATTGTGTAGCAATCGTGACCTTGGTACATTGCGGAAAGATGGCATGGAGGAGATTGATAGAAAGCCGAAACAGGGAGGGGAACTTCAGCAATAGCCAGTAAGCAAGGATAATAACCTTTTTTGTATGACTGAGAAGTGTAAGATTAGTAATTGCCAGATATGTCTAAAGCATGGAGCATTTGTCAAGGGTGACTCAAAGAAGAGACTAGTAAAGCCTTTGTTTTAGGCCTCCAAAAATATTTCATAATCAACTTTATATTGGCCAAATACATATTCGGGCCACTCAAACTTTACATGAATTTTCATTGTAACACCTAACATTTGCCTTGTACCTATTGAACACCTAATATTACAAGAAATTATGTCTATTCAACAATCGTACCTGATGTGAAACGAAATATGTTGTTTAGTTAATCTTTTTTCAGTCGGATTAGAGAAGAAAAAGGGAGACTTTCTAATAGGAAAGCATGAATTTCTTTTTGTGGTGATGAAGAAGATAACATGTTAAAATAATTTTTTATGTCAAGTTTAATGGCGCGTAGTATTTGTATTCGAAATATATTGAAGTTCATTTAAAAAAAATGAAAAGAAAAGAAAGAGACAAAAATATTTTAGGACTTCCAATTAAACTTTTCAAATTTTTATACTAGTAAATAATGTTTTTCACAATATCTAGAGTAATAAATCATATGCATATGGCAAACATCTCAGTGAGAAGATTCAAGTCTAATAAAAAAATTTAGGCTATAAATAATAAGAATGAAGAAAAAAAAGGAGCAATACTAAAAGTTTGACTTTAAATCTTAATCTTATAATTGATAATAAGAATGAAGAAAAAAAAGGAGCAATACTAAAAGTTTGACTTTAAATCTTAATTGCAAAATAGAGTGATTTCAATACTCAAATGGTCATTCAACTATTCTATTTTAATGATCAAAGAAGACGTAAGATAATAAAGTCGTTAAATCAATGTTGACTTTGCTATAAAAAAATCATAAAATTGAAATATTAGGGCTACCAACTGTTATGTTGGGTTTAAATTTGGGAAATATGACATAAATTAATCAAATAATTAATGATAAAGAAAAAATGACACGCGACATTTTTAAATTGGTCCATGACAGTGAAAACACAACATAACGCGCCTCAGGAATAAATAAAAATGACTCATTTACAAAAATATTAAATAATTTTATAGAATGATAAAACACTTTAAAAACTAACGGTGTTTTTATGCAAATATAAGACAATTTTGAACTGTCTTTATGTCTTTTTCTCTTTTAACAAATGATACATATATGTATTCTCATTGCCTAACAAATTGTACACACTCCATTAGTTCAATAATTGTCACTATATCAAAAATAGTTATCCAATTTAAAAAATTAAGAAATAAATTTATCTTTTATGTCTATTTTACTTTTGCTATTAAATATTGTTTGTCATCTAAACATTAAATTTAATAAAATCAAATGATAAAATAATAATATTTTCAATATTATTTATTATTTCTAAAAATATTTTAATGAACAACTATTATTGAACAAAAAAAATTATTTACTCATTCATTTTAATTATCTTCGTAGGTGACCCAACTAAAAGAAATAATTTTCATCTAAAATATAATAATAATAATAATAATAATAATAATAATAATAAAAAAATATACACGTTCATAATTATGTGGTCCAAATGTCCAATCATCATATACTATAAATAACGTTATATAATATAGGGATAATCACATAGAATGACAAACTAATAATATAAAATAAATATAGCTAACGTTTGATTTATTTGTGTTTCATAGCAAATTGTTTATCAATTCTTCTCTTTCGTATTCTCGCTCGCCACTCCCCCTCTCTCGCTCGTCTCTCTCGCTTTATCCAATAGAATTATATAAATTATGTTTCTAATTGTATAAAGCGAGAGAAATTGTATATACACATGCAAATACATATATCTTCGTCTTATAAACTTATAATTATCCAATAAAAATTTCCCTGCCCAAGTCTCTTTTGTCTTTCTAACTTTCTCGTTTTTATACAAATTCAAATTGCATATAATTTTTCTCTTTCTCGTTTTGTACAAGTCGATTCAATTGTATATCCCTGCCCAAGTCTCTTTTGCCTTAGTCTCCTTCTCGTTTTATACAAATTCAAATTGTATATAATCGTCCTATACGTTTATAATTATACAATTCGTTTTATGTACTTCGTTTTATACATTACTCTGCTCATGTCTCTTTCTCGTTTTAAACATTTTGTTTTATACAATTCGGTTCAATTGTATATGTATAGCGAATTATACATATATATCTGTTATGGAGGGCAATTATGCAAAATTTGTTATAGCATATAAATATGAATTTTATGTTTGCTATATGTGAAAGTTGTCCAATATAATATAATACCTTTTAGTGTCAAAATAATATTCCCCCCGTTTAAAAAAAATGTCCCTATTTTCTTTTTAATTTGTTTCGAAAGAGTGACCCACTCTTTTTTTTTGCAACACTTTAACTTTAACTTTCCACGTGACATATTTAAGATCACAAAATTAAATGATATTTTGACACATTTAACATAACTTTAATTTAAAACCATAACATTAAAAAATCTTCTTTTTTTTTTAAACTCCATTTTAAATTAAATTAAATCATTATTTTTTAAATGGAGAGAGTAATACTTTTTCTTTTTTTCAAGAAAAAGAAGTGCAACGTTTTCACTTTGCTTCTTCTATTTTTGGCAGAGAGTTATAAAACTCTATCCAAAATTAGATAAAACTTAGTGCATGGATTTGGGGCTAATTTAGGTTCATTACTTCTTAATTTGGCAAAAAACACAGAAAACTCTGATTAAATAAAATATATACAGCTAACACAATATATTCTCCACGTTTCGAAAAAAATAAAACCTCCACGTTTCATTTTCTTTTAATAATATATAAAAAATATTTTTTTAACTCTCGAAAAATAAAAAATAATAAAATATTATGATGGGTGACTCACAGCTCCGTAGCCTTATCTCGAGTCTTCTTAGCTGAACTGCTTTTTAAACCCATCGATAATTTTTTCATCTTTCATTAGTAGTCTCCTGAAAATCAATCAGTTTTCTACACCATTCGCTAGATTTCAGCAAAGCTATTTTGTTTGAGCTTGAAAGTTTTTTCACAATATTTTATTGTATTGATATTCAGCTTCGGGAATTTGTTGTTGTGAAGATTAATTTTGATTGAAATAGGGATTGGAATGACGATCATTTCGTTACCGGGAAGTTCAGGCTACTTGGATGCTAGTAATAATAGAAAAGTTTCTTACTTCAGCAATCCGTATGTATTGGGTTTAACTTTCGTTGCCGGTATTGGAGGTCTCCTTTTCGGATACGATACAGGTAAAACAACAAATAATTTGATAATAAGATTTTGTTTTTTCCTGTTTGATTAAGTATTTGTAATTTTTTTTTGGAGGATCAGAAACTTTTGTTAGAGGGTAGTTTTGATCTTTTTTGAGATTTTTTGATTGATTGATGAGTTTTCTTGCTTAATTTGCTGATTAATTATGATAGATTTGCAAGTTGTTGACTAAAAGCTTGTCATTTTTGGCTTTAATATTATTGTTCTAATCATTTAGCTGTTTATTTTATTTTATTTTATTTTTTAATTTATGAACATGGAGTTGGTGACTTAGACAACTATCAGGATATGTTTAGTTAACTGGAATAATATCTTGTCACATTAGAATATAAGAAATTAGAATTAACAGCTTGTAGATTCTATATATTTTGGAACAGCTCAAAAAACTCAACCACCTACAGGTTTAATGGATACAGAAAAAGATTACTGTAGTGTATGCCTACCAGTTGACGATAATTCCTTACTTTTTTTTCGGGTGGTAATGGAAGTGTGTTGTTATGTTATGACATGGAGATAAGATAATTGGCGAGAATACTCACAACACTGCAGTAAATTATCCATACTTTTTTTGTGAAAGTTACGAAGATATTGCATTTGTTTTCTCAGAGAAATATGTTCTTGATTATCAATTAAGTAACCTGACTATGATTGAATTATCTCACAAATCTTCGATTTGGTTGTAGGAGTTATATCTGGTGCACTTCTGTACATTAAGGATGATTTTCCTGAAGTCAATCAGAGCAGTTTCCTACAGGTACATGAATAACCAATTTCATTCTGAGCTCTATTGTAGAATACGGACATAACAATTTAATAAGAAGTGATCCGAAAAATGGAACTTTTGAGCACAAAAGCTGGTCCAACATAATCATATGGCTTGTTGGAATTATAAAAAATTAATGGATGGAACGGGGAATGGGTGAGGTTGAAGCTCACTTATTACTTTTATAGATGATATGATGATAACAGATTGTTATATTAGTTTCTTAGTAAAGGATGTTGATTTCAGTCGTCTTGTCAGTTGCATTGAAGGGATTGTTCTAACCTTATCCAAAGAATTTTTCATAACTAAATGGGGTAATCTAATATGGTTGAACAAGTGTGAAATGCAAAATGACATGACGCTACTTGTATTTATTGTGATGATGCAAGTGTGGAATGTGATTTAACAGCTATCAAATGTGCTTTACTCTGTTGTAGTAGTAAACTCTCCAAATTTATTACCAATGTTATCTTTGCTAATTATACGATAAATAGGACTTTATTTCCGCAGCGAGCCAATAACACTTAATAGGTGGTCCTATTTCTGGTTAATCTATTTTCCCCCGTTAATAGTTCTGTTTCATGATTTTGCAGGAAACTATTGTCAGTATGGCATTGGTTGGTGCGATGATTGGAGCTGCTGCTGGGGGCTGGATTAATGATTATTTTGGACGGAAGAAAGCTACTCTGTCTGCTGATGTTGTTTTCTTACTGGGATCTGTGGTAATGGCTGCAGCTCCGGATCCGTACGTTCTTATACTTGGTCGACTCTTAGTAGGTCTGGGAGTTGGTATTGCTTCTGTCACTGCTCCTGTATACATTGCTGAAGCATCACCATCAGAAATTCGTGGGGGCCTTGTTAGCACAAATGTACTAATGATTACAGGTGGACAATTTCTTTCCTACCTTGTAAATCTTGCTTTCACAGAGGTTAGATATTTCTTCTTATTTCCTGCCTTATCTAACTTTATCTTACTTTGATTTCTTGATAACTAAAAATGAACAAAATCTTGTGTTGCATATCATGGGGGATTATTTGACAAAATCAAAAGCTTAAAATGTTCAAAGAAAAAATCTCAGAATTAGACGAGCTTGTAGTTACTCCCTTCGTTTCATTTTATGTGCAATAGGAACAAAGTTTAAGTACATAATACTTTTGAATCTTGTGGTTTTAAACTAAAGACGTGTATAAAGTATCAAAAATCCCTTTAATATTGCGGCCTTGAACATGCCATATGATGTTGGAGTTAAAGAGCTATCAAATATAGAAAGTAATGTTCTTTCTAGACTGAAAGGGAAGTAAGATAAAGTAAGTTGCAAAAGAGGGAGTACTATTATTTAATTTGCTTCTATCAATTTGTCACTCTCTGTCCTTGAAATTGGGATAGTGACTATGCGGGTAGAGGACTTGTATTTGTCATGTGCATACAATTACATATGCATTATTATTGTATAAAAGCAGATATGGTTGGGGAAAGAACTGCTTATGTTTTGTGATCTGCTGATCGAGTTCTAACTAGAGGAACACTACTGAGAAAATCAAACTTTTGTAATCTCCCTCACACAAAATCATCCAGTGTGATCTCAATCTTTACTTGATTAAGGTTTCACGCTCATATGATTGCTCAATACAGTTTTTTATTGTACATAGCTGGAAAGGACTAGTTTTACTGTCTGCCGAATCTCAAGTTTCATTTTTCTTGATACTGATTCCCTTTAATAATCACAATTATGTGGGGGAGTACTGGATGAACATCTCCAACTGATAGTGCATGAATGCTGTTCTGTTGTCTTAAAGAAAATCTTTTAGATTTCATTGTTAACTTCCTTAGCCGCTTGTATGTTTGAGCAGGTACCAGGGACTTGGAGATGGATGCTTGGAGTGGCAGGAGTGCCTGCCGCGATTCAATTTGTCCTCATGTTATTTTTACCCGAGTCTCCACGATGGCTTTACATGAAGGTGCAAATTCTTAACTTTGTTGAAAATTACCGCTGATAAATAACAATTGTTGACATAGAAAACCACTGCAGAGGGATAAGTCTGAAGCTGCCACTGTTCTAGCTAAGATTTATGATCCTTATCGATTGGAGGAGGAGATTGATCAGCTTGCTACTGCATTAGAGGAAGAACGCTTGAGAAAGCAGGCTGTCAGTTACCTGGATGTTTTTAGGAAGAAAGAGATTAGACTTGCGTTCTTTGCTGGGGCTGGATTACAGGTACTCTCTAGGCTTCTGTGATGCTACAATAATATGTACCGATTGCTTCCAGCACTATCGTCTTATTTTTGGTAACGCTATATTCCCACTTGGGATCCCCTTAAGCTTCATCTAGACTGGACATAAAATTTTGTCTTTTAACTTGAATTCAAAAGGGCATGGGAACATGATGATGACACTTATAGGACACTTTTGGTGGGCAGTAGATTGATTTTAAACAGGAGAACTTGATGCAATTTGTATACTATTTTCTTTGTTCACTTATTAGTTAAAAGTGCTCATTTCTTGATAAAAGAAAGTTGTTAATAGCGTCAAACTGCAAACATCTTTCTTATTTCCCTATTACACTATTGCATGGGAAGTTCATTGTTGATCGTCAGAAATGAGTGGTAATTGCTTGTTTATAATCATTACTCATTTGAATATGCAGGCATTTCAGCAGTTCACAGGCATCAATACGGTTATGTATTACAGTCCAACAATTGTACAGATGGCTGGGTTTAAATCAAATCAGCTAGCATTACTTCTGTCTCTCATTGTTGCTTTAATGAATGCCATGGGTACTGTAGTGGGAATTTACCTCATTGATCACTTTGGACGCAAAAAGTTGGCATTGACAAGCTTATCCGGTGTAATTGTGTCCTTGATTCTCCTAGCTGTAGCATTTTTCTTAGAGTCATCTACTTCAGGCAATGTTGGGGCTTATGGGTGGATTGCTGTAATAGGCTTAGCCCTCTATATTGCTTTCTTTGCACCTGGTATGGGTCCTGTGCCATGGACAGTGAACTCAGAAATATACCCAGAGTCCTACAGAGGAATGTGTGGTGGCATGTCTGCTACTGTCAACTGGATATCAAATCTTATAGTGGCCCAGAGTTTCCTATCCTTAGCCGAGGCTGTGGGCACAGGTGTTACTTTCTTGATACTAGCTGTTATAGCAGTGATGGCATTTGTGTTTGTCGCCGTGTTCGTGCCAGAGACCAAGGGCTTGTCATTTGAGGAAATGGAGAAGATTTGGAAGGAGAAAGCTTGGGGTAATGGATCTGGCAAAGAACCACTTCTTGAATCAAGAAGCTAGTCTAAAAGAATCTTATGGCATCTTCATTGTCAGGGGGTGTGTGGTACACCGACATCAGTACTCAGTGAAAATTAACAAGTAGCGTCTGGAGAGGGTAATGTGTACGCAACTTTACCTCCTCTACCTTTGTTGTACCACCTTGTATATTATGTACACTAATGAGATCAATGCAATGTGATGTGGTTGAGGGGAATTTTGCAACTGCGTTTATTAAAGCTTTGGTTGCAATTTCCCCAATCGATGTGATAGGTCCTCTAGTAGTACTAGTCTTTCTTTTTTTGTATCAAAGCTGGTGAAGGTCTAGGAAAACATTGAACGACTTTGCTCTAGACTTTTTGAGCTTCATTGTATTATTATCTAATTAATTAAAAAAATTGTTTGGACGCAGTTATATTTTATATACAGAGTATTTTAATATTCAATCAGGATTTTTTTCTTCGATCAAAACTTTGAATCGTCGATTCTATGGTTGAACATTGAAATAGTGAAATAACATGATGCGGATTTCGAGTCCTCTCAACAAGTTAATTATTCATGAGGTTTAAAACTTATATATCATAATTTTTATAAAAATACCTTATATATATTATATAGTTTTTATTGGTCTATTAAATAACTAAGTTGTTAATACAAATTATAATATAGACAAACAGGAACATATTAAAAAAAATTGAGTGAAATTGAAATATTTTATTAGGATTAAGGTATCTAATTGAATTATTTATTACTTAATTCTTATGCCTAAATATTCCGTCAAATTTAATGATCCAACTATGTATTAAGCCAAAATTAAATAGTAGGTCAAACTGGGGTGTTTGTGAAAATTTTCGTTTTAAAGGGTTAATTTGCAATATTTGGGCATCTTATTGGGTGAAAATGCACATAATCCTTCGTCAAATTAGGGTTTTGACTGCCTATATAAGCTCGCTTTCGTCCCAAAATCATCCCTCATTGTGAACAAAGTGAGTTCTGCAAAAGTAGGGTTTTCTTGCAAACACATCGCGCAGCCTCGCTTTTCTGTGAAGATGGGTCACTCTAACATCTGGAACGCTCACCCAAAGAACTACGGCCCTGGCTCTCGCACATGGTATCCTCATTCTCAAATCTCCTTTGTTGATTAAATTGCTGTGTAAATCAAGCTTTTGTTTCGTTACTGCTTGATTTTGTTGAATCACATACGCGAAAACTATATACTGTTGTTTGTTTTTTTGCTTCAACTCTGCGCCGTTTGTAATTTTTAGATAGAAATTAGATAAGATCTGAAAAGATTGTGTTATTCGATAGTTTCTATAGTAACTAGAATCGAAACACACCTAACGGAGGCTACGAAAACTGTGAGTAGTGTAATTGTGTAAATAATTGATCCTCTTGCTCATGTTAAGGTATTGGGAATGGTATCCGAATGAATTTATAGATTTGTGTCTAGGTTATGAGTGATGATTCAATACTCTAAATTTTTTACTGTTATGTTTTGATATGACTTGATTTCCATGAAGAATAGATTGTTGTGATGCTTACGAGTCTATGTCTGTGGCTAGGTTTTGTTAAGTGAGTATTGTTGAACATGATTCCTTTCATTTGCTGTCAATGTGCACTTTAGAAATAATGGAGTTGTTTGGTGCAAATAGGATTACATACAGAGGGATTTATATGA
Organism: Solanum pennellii; assembly: GCF_001406875.1. Classification (NCBI taxonomy): domain Eukaryota; kingdom Viridiplantae; phylum Streptophyta; class Magnoliopsida; order Solanales; family Solanaceae; genus Solanum; species Solanum pennellii. Next base: position 56,002,839 of record NC_028642.1, read on the forward strand.
GTGATTAGAACTAGTGTAGTATTAGCATATACTTGATTGTTCTGATGATTGAAAATTTATTTTCAATCTCCTAAAACAGTTTTCAAATTATGTCTCTTTTAGTTCACAGGGATTGGTGAGTGGTGAGAATTTAGGATATTAGTGGTCTTTGATGTTAAAATTCATACTAGAATCTATTCTTTGCTCTTACCTTCACATTCCCAATTGAAATGTATTAGGTTTTGGATTTGCTAGTTCTAGAAAATCTCTATAATTGGAACTGTTCAGTGTCAATAAATAAGATTTTCTTTGGTGATCATGTTTCAGTTTTTTTTAGTCCCTCTCTATGTATTATTCTATTTAGTTTTATGTACATTGTGCAACTAAAATGGTGGAAGTGAATTTGTTTACTGCCATTTCAGTAGTTGATCTTGAATTCCTTGTACGTATTGCAGCCGTGTGTGTGGTAATCCTCATGCAATTATTAGAAAGTATGGACTCATGTGCTGCAGACAGTGCTTCCGCAGCAATGCCAAGGAAATTGGCTTCATCAAGGTATACACTGCATTTTGTATTGGAAATTCTAGCGGAGTTGAAGTCCTTTTCATGTAGCTATTTGAATCGGACACAAAATTATGTTTTGCCTGGATTACCTTTGGTCTTGGTGCTATTAAGCTTTGATATGTTGATTCCTTCGTTTTGGCTAATCAAATTTTCTCTTAATTTTATTGCAGTACCGTTAAAAATCTTGAATATGAGTTTCTACGAGGACCTCTACATGTGGTGCTGGTAGACATATGGCATTAGAGCTTTTTGATTTGCGTCTCCCTTCAGTTAAATGATGTAATGGGATAATTTTGATTTATGTTTTAACTTTTGGAAGTAACTGCTATGTGGACCTAAGAAAACTAGTTTTTTAAATTTTATATTTTGTTCTATACATTCCTAATTTTTAGATTTTCTTTTATTCTTTTGCTTCTCAAGTTCAACTTACATTGATATTTCTCTGTTTGTCTGAATACTTGTAAGTACCTGCCAATACATGAGTTTTGAGAATTAGATACCCAACAAATAAGCAAGCTTGAATATCTAATTCAAACTCATAATTCCAAATCGGTAATGATTAAGAGAATGAGAGACTAAACAACTGCTTCAGATTAGGTTAAAGACTCTTAAGTAGAGATGGGTTTACATGTAATAGTTGTGTGAGATATTTTTGATCAAGCATCTTACCTATCTCACATACAAGTATTTATAACAAATAAAGAATACTTTAAGAATATCCTCAATTCTAGAAGAAGAAATTGGTCTCATGAGCGAGTATAGTATATAATTATATAATAATGGGAGCTAAACTATCTAAAGGCCAAAAATAAAGGCTCTTATAGTTTATATAAATAATTCCTGCATAGCATTTTCTTTAATTATTACTCACAGGATAAAATATAATTAATTGGTTGATACTAGATCACTGCATAACAAACACCTAATTAAATTTTACATATAGAGGTAGACGGTAGAGTTTATACACACTTGATTCTTATCTCACGAAGATAATCATTAATTAAACAACCTCTAACCCTATGTAGTAGTTCAATTCAGAGTTTCATTCAATTCTTGTGTGTTCATGTCCTCAATTCAATAAATGTACTATATTTTTCCTGATGTTCACCTCATAAAAATATATCACCCTTTTTATTATACGTGTTGACTTTAATAAATTGAAAATTTTTTAAAATGATTCAATTGAGATTGATGTGTATGATGAAACTAGAGTTTGTAGAGATGAATGATCAACGTAATTACTTAGTAGATATTTGAAACAATTTATCATGTGTATTTTCGGGTGCTTTAGTTTGAACAGATTATGATTCAAGTGACTAAATGAAATTTACTGAAAAATTTAGAGAATAACTAACAATGTATTAAAGTTGAAAATTTATAACTTTATATCTGATCAAACTACTTTTGAATAAATTGAAACGGAACGAGTGATAAAATGATTTTTAGACAAAATTATAGCATGTAGGACAATGGAGAACCACAGGATGAAATTGATGATTGTGTTCTCATTTGTTACCAAATACCAATCACACGTCTCATGTGTGACTTGACAAGTTTCATACGGCGTATTTTTATTATTATTTTTTGTTTTTAAACTCAAAATACACAACACTATCATCTATATATATATGATCATTATCTAAAAGGTTAATTTATTATAATGATTGTGTGTTTCTTTGTGAAATTTAATTTTCATACATTATGTGTTGTATGTGATAATCTTCAATTGTGAATGGTTACGAATTTAACAAATTGTTAAGTGATAAAACATATCATTGTCATTATATATGTTATGTTAAGTTTGTATTGTTACTAAAAAAAAAGAACTAAAAATACTTAAAGGATCAAAGAATAGAAGAATAGTTTTCATGTCAATGTTTAATGTACTACTTTTTCAGTCCCAATTTATTTGACATATTTAATCAGATAAGATATAAGAGAAATAATATGTTTACTGAATTATTCTTTTTGTGATATATAGATAGTGAAGTGATCGCCTAGTGTAGGAAATACAAGATATAAGAGATATTAGTGCATCTCCATGATGTTAATAAGTTGCATTGATTGATTTCTTTAGCTTACTGAGGAAGAATAATGTCCTTTAGCAATATCGATTATTCCTAGTTTAATTATAATCGAAAACCGTCAGAGAGGTCCTAATTGACCTTTTATAACCAATTTATTCGTAAAGTCACAAAGCTCTCTTCTTATTGGATGCTAACAACTAATTTAAGTTCAATACGAGACAGAGTTTCAAGTACTAGTCTTTTCTTCTCAACAGCTAACTCGTAGAAAGAAGCTTTCGTTCTAAAAATCGTAACTTCTCACCAGAGAAATTTCCTTCCATTTTCTAAATGTCTAATGGTCTGTTCTTTCACTATACAAATAAGTATATATTTGAGTTTTTTTTTAACTTTCTTGTCAATTGAAAAATCATCTTAGTTTTTTATAATAATTTCACCTCTAAGAGCCAAAATATATTTAATCAATTGGCAGAATGTCAATTTTCTTATTGTCAAATAATTAATCGAAGGTTCTCGAAACTAAAATTTTCAACCATATATTCTTTATTTTTAATTAAACATGTCAAAATTTCCCATAGAATAGTCAATTTTCCATGTTTTAATAATTTGATACTACATTAGGTGAGTGATCTTATTGCTGTCTTTAGAAAATATCTAGTAGTTTTGGAACCAATAACATCACAACAAAGGAGGGCATTCGCGTCTAGTAGTTTCGATCCAGATTTTGTATATCAAATAAAATAAGATATAAATAATATATTATAAATTTAATAATTAATCTAAAAAAAATTCAAATCCAAATTCATAAAATTTAAATCATAAGTCTCCGTTAATGATTCCAAATTAGGCCAAAACTATTAAGTATAGATAGGTTGACATCACATAGTTATATTATATATGAGATATGTTTGATCAAGCACCATACAACAAATAAGAATACTATAAGAATATTCTCAATTAATCATATTAATTAGTATAGTATTAATTAATCACAGCATGATGTATAATTGTTTCATAATTAATCAATGCATAACAAATAACATATATCAAATGAAATTTCAAAAGTGATAGTGTATATGCAAGACTTAACCCTCGTAACATAAAAAAGATTGAAACGATTTTTTAACTATATTTAACAGTCCAGTGCATGAAGTTTCATCTAACGTGGGATCAAGCATATATTGAACAGTCTGAATAACAGAGAGACATATTTTTACGTAAAAAAATATAACGAAGGATAAATTATTCTTTTTTTTCATAGGAAAAATGTAAATTTGACTATTTTTACGACTAAATAATTGATATCACAGCACTAACTTTTAGAAATATCCCAACCAAATAAAAGATGTGAAATGAAATAATTAGAATTGGTCCAAATTAGGCTAACTAGTGATAGGCTGCCATCACACAAATTGTAGTATGATAATATTGATCACCTACCTGACCTATCACCTGCTACTTCTCCTCTTAAAAAATATTCTAGCAACATTCAATTTCGTAACGATTTATATGACTTATTTTAGATCATATATTTTCAGAAAGACGTAATATATATACGTAAATATATTTTTTAATTTGATTTCACGTGAAGTTTATCTCTTTCAACTTTTAGAAGGTACGAATAGACTAATATAAAATTAAACAAATAGATACATGTATTTTATATATATATTTTAAATGATAGTTAATGCTATACGCTACGTGTATTATACAACATAAAATATTTTTGTTCAAATATATACTTGTGTACACCTAAAATTAGAGTTACGCGCAGATGTTATTTGAAGCAAAGTCAAAAGGAACATTATTCATTGGTCAAACAACCTCTAACCCTATGTATTACTCCAATTTATTGATTTATTTGTGTGTTTAATTATTTTTTCAATTTGGTAATCATTACTTATAATAGGTTTTCGTGTCTTATTTTTCTTTTTGTTTTCCCTATATTTCTCCCTCATCCATTGAATTTGGATAAGAATTTGGGGGATATTTGTTTTCTTTATAGAATGGTCAATTTTGGAGGATAAAACCAATTCATGAGGTATATCTATTTGTATAAAAAAACAAAAAAAATATGTTAATATCATTTTCTCAATTTTTATATTTCGATTAGGAAAAGTAATTGAGAATTTAATCGATTATTTATTCGTATATATACTATGTTGAGATCATTTTCTCAACTTGTATTTGAATAACATAATGTATTGTTATGTATGTGTTGGTAAATTTAACAAATCGATCGAAATTATCATTGATTTTCAATAACTTCTAACTAAAATAAAATGATTTCTTGGAATGAAATAATTTTTAGCCATTATGTTATTAAACAATGAAAAACAAGTTGATGCCAAAATTCAAAATAAAAATGAAAAAATCGAATATTATAACTTGTGGTTCTAGATGTTTTGAAGGTGATTGATATATTTATGTGAAATAATACAACATCATGTCATTGCACTAATCAATGTGTCAATTGATTTAATCATAATTTACAAAATAAATGACATTTTTTATATTCAATTATCAATTTAACTTTAGCTTATGCATTAAATGATCTATAACCACATACATTTTTCTTATAACTTTTCTTTCTTTAATTTTTTTCAAGTAGGTTAGTTTGGGGTTCCAAAAAATTGAATTTTTATTAATACTCAATCGATGAGACTATTAAGATTTTTTGTTGTGTAGCTCACTTTAAATTACAAGTTTCAATATTTATATTTTAAAATTTTATATTTAATTAAAATACCTTCGTATAAATTAAGACGAAATGAGTAACAAAATATTTTTCTAGACAAAATTATGACAAGTAGGACAATTGAGAACCATAGGATAAAATTGATGATTGTTGTTCACAATTTGTTACCAAATACCAATCACATGTCTCATATGTGACTTGACATGTTTCATACGGCGTATTTTTATTTTTTTTCTTTTGTTTTCAAACTCAAAATACACAATATTATCAGATATATCTACTATGATCATTATCTAAAAAGTTAATTTATTATCTTTTTATAACAAATATATTTTTTATTGTGAGATTGACCCTTCATACATTATATGTTTTTTGCGATAATATTTTGTTATAGTAACAAAAAATATTGAGATAGTCGATATCGTTACAGTCATTTTACATATTTTAACTAATTAAACATTAGATATGTATAATATAAAATTAAAAGAATTTAAATCAAAAAAATCGAGAAATCAAATAAAATAAGAATAATTTACATATCATTTTAAAAGCATGTTTTGTTGGTTGAATTATAATTGACAAATAAAAATGACATTCTTTTAAAGACGGACTAGTAAGGTAATTTAATTATTTTTTTTTTTGGTGTCTTATTTTGCAAAGAAAGCAGGTCCTTTAATGGGCCAGGGCCCATTGGACTTGTGGATTTGAAGGAGTTTGCTGAGTGGGCTGATTAAGACTAGCCACGTGGGTTGTTGGAATACCTCTTGTCTTCTAGTGAACCCCATATGCCAAATTATTGTTGTCAACGTGGCCATCAATATGGGACCCACACATTTTATGCTACCATACCCCCCACCCCACCCCACCACCCCACCCATGTAGAAAAGCTACTATCATGCATCATCATCATGATACATAATGATGTTGGATGTGATATATGGGTATTTTCACGACGTAATATATAAACGTATTCTTTCATTTCATTTCAACTGGTATCTGCGTCTTTCAATTTTGTGTGTAAAAATAAACATACTTTTAAAATGATAAGAAAATTATTCTTATGTGGCAAAATACAAATCAGTTTGAGTGTATATCATCTTCGTGATAATCATGATGAAGATTGTGATATGTGGGTGTTTTCACGATATTATACATAAATGTGTTTTTTAATTTCATCTCAACTGGCATCTATGCCTTTCAGCTTTGGATAAGTAAAATTAAGGCTAAATACATAAACAAATCCTTAAACTTATTGGGTTTTTTCCCTTAGGTAACTCAACTACGTTCTTTTTCAATTGAATCATTGAACCACCCATAATTTGTTTCTTTAAAACTCTGTTGGTTGATTTTGATAAGCTTTTCTATTGTAAATGTCTTCAATTGTGTTCGAATTGTAATAATTTTGATTGAAGGAATGAAGACAAACCGTGCTAGTCTCATTTGTTTTCTAATGTGTTCAAATGACTTAAGTAAAACACAATTATTCTCAAACATTTTCAGTATCAATTGGGCTAATGATTTGTGGAACAATATATATATCCTCTATCAATACCCCTCACAAATCTGATTCCACATCAGACAACGGTGTTTGTTTAAACGGAACAAACTATGGGGGTTCAATGATTCAATAGGAAAATGACGTAGTTGAGGTACCTGAGGAAAAAAACCCAACATGTTTAGGGATCTGCTTATGTATTTGGCCTAAAATTAAATACTTACACTTGTATTATATAATCTATGTAGCATAATTTCGAAATAATATAATGTATATCACATAAGATTTATGTATATAACTTTATACAAATTTAAATATTTTTTTATACACGAATAAAATAAAACGATATAGATATCAGTTAAAGTCGATGTATGGTATAATTTCTTTTTCTTTTTTTTTTGGTATGGATTTAGAAGACTTGGAGATTGACCCACATTATCTTCTTTAAATTAGCTTTATTTTGTGGTTCAATCAAACTTGGTTGCTATATTGGTTGTCCCTTTTTGTATGTTTGTTCTTTTGTTCCATAGGAGTTGGATCTAAATAATACAAATCAATTTTTAACATAAATTATGCAATTATTTAAGGCTCAAATAAAATATTACCACTAAACTTTCTCTTTCGTAAAAGTCATTTTACCAAAAAGTTCTATATAATATTACCTTTTTTAACCTAAAAAAGCAATTAGTGACCTTAAAAATTAAGTTTAATTCGGATTAGGAAATTGTCATCATCTTTTGGTAATTTATAATATAAAAATTATGGCTTAATGGTCAAAACTCATAACTTAAATGACACGTATCATAAAATATTTTTAGGCTTATATTATAATAATAATATTATGTTTCTTTCTCTTTCGTAGTAGTCATTTTACAAAAAAAGCTATATATTATATTTTTCTTTTTACCAAAAAGAGCAGTTAATAATAATTAAGAAAAATGAAGACTAAAAACTTGTTGTTTGCCAAACGATAAAAGTTCTTTTTAATTTTATTTGGATTATAAATCGTCACCTCCTAAATATTTTATTCCATAATATTTTTAGGATATGATTCAATATATTAAAAACCCATCACTTGAATAACACGTATCATCAATTATTTCAGGCTCAAATTATAATAATATCGCATTTCTTTCTTTTTTCTTGAAAGTCATTTTTACCTAAAAAAACCAGTTATTAGTCAAGAAAAAATATTAAAATTATTGCTTCCTTTCAAAACAATAAAATAGTTATAAATACACCGTATTGCGTATATCAATATTTGTTAAAAAAGCTTATAATTAAGTACGTAGTAAAATTACACAACTGAGGTCTAAAGAGGATAAAATATACACGAATTTTATCATTGCTTTATGGAGATAGATCAATTATTTTCAAAAGATCCTCGACTTACGTTTAACAAATCATTTATACAAAGAAAAAGACAATAAAGAGAAAATCAAAACAGAAACAATCAATTTCTGAAAAATTAATTTTGCAATCAAACAAGTAGCTTAAACAAACCGCATCTTTTCATTTTCGATGAATTTTGAGCTGTTATTAATAATATTACGCTTCTTATTTTATATTTAACAAAAAGTAAAATGAAAAAAAATATATATAAAAGTTGTAATATATAATGCACCAATCATAATGCAACACGTATATAATCCATTAAAAGAACATTTATGGGGTTCTCTTTTTTTATAGTGCTCCATACTAAAAATTCCATGTGAGTAACATATACAGTATAACTATGAAGGTGATGTTGCAACTAATAAGAAAAAGATATCTAATAGAAGCGAATTCAGTATCTAAAGATTATTGAGGTATTTATTATTTTAATATATGTACAAGCAAAATTTCTAATAATGATTAAGAAGTAATATCGTGTGATATGTGTCAAATATAAACGCTACAAAACGATTGAATCCCCTATGCATCACAGAAGCATTTTCAAACTCTATACACATGTATATACACGATATCTTTTGAAACGAATATACGTGCGCCCTCACTTATATATATGTTGGTCTGCCTCTGAACTAGTGAGTATCCAATTTATTATTAACACCTGAGATTTAAAACAAATGGGAAATTTATTTTATTTTTATTGAAAAAATTATTTTTTTAAAAAAGAGAGAGAGTTTTATTCTTTTTGTTGAAGAAAATTAGTTGTGATTAACACACAGCAAAACTGAGCTGGAAGGTCAAAATTGCTTAGAAATAAATTAAGACAGGGTGGAAAAAAGAATATTTACCTAAAAAGAATGATTGAAGTGGTTTACATTACTCGATAAAGAATCTGATTATGTTCGAATCATATAATATAATAATAATAATTATTATTATTATAGGTGTAATATTTTATTTATTTAATTATAGTGTATAAGATTTGTATTATATACTCAATCATTGACAAGTTGAAAGTATTTAATTTTCTTCTTCTCCACATAATAACACCAAACATATCATGAGGACTCCTGAAGATCCCCATAATATGCGGATCAAACATTTATATAATAAAATGAGATAAGACACATAAAAAATTAAATAAAAATATAAATTACTATCATCAAAATATATTATTATAATTACGATTATCATTATCAATTATCATTATAATCATTAATATGTTTACTATCATTAACTACACGATTAATATATCACTGAATCACTATAATTATTCACCATTAACATATTTATGTATCTATCATTATGAATAACCATTGTTAGTGACTAATATCAACCAACATTACCATTAACTACTATCGAACAGTTAACATCAATCAATACTATTCTCAATCGACGTCTACGAACCATCAATATATTGTCATAAAATTTTTCAAAAATAATGTATTTATACAAACATATAGTATTAAACTAATTTAGTATTTTATTTATATATTATATTTATTAATATTATTAAATATATATTCAAACATGAAAAATTAATAATTTCAATTATTTAAATATAAATCTTAATAATCAGATCTGTATCTGTAATTAAACATCTATATCTCTATATGTATTTTATTTAAGTTAGAAGCTTAATCTTTAACAAACAAAAATAGGTCTTAAATAATCTTGAAGTTAAAGTATCATAATGGCCTATATACGAAGCTTATTTCTGTTAATTGCTGGTCACCTATATATAACTCAAAGAATTGAAGTAAACCAAAAAAATAAGTCACCCTACTATTTTTTTCGTTTTAAAAAGAATTACACACAATATTTTTTTAAAAAAATTGATCTTTTTTCATATTTAGTGATACTTTAATTTCGAATTTTTGCTTTTTACATAACATGTAATATATTTGAGATTACAAAATTAAAAAACCATTTTGATATATTTAACATGACTTTAACTTAAGACCACAAGATTGATAAAAATTTTTTATTATTTAAAAATTTCATATTAAATCAAACTAAATAATTATTTTTTAAAACGATGAGGTAGGCTTACTATTTTTTTTAATACCAATTTGTCCAGCAGTTCATTGGCTTACATTTGCGTGACTGTTTTGCCAATGGTTCTTTTTTTTTTTAAAGAAAAATAAAATACATAAGTAATCAGTATGAGTTTATGGGTTTTATTTATTTTATATTCTTGGTAGAGTATGTATGAATTTATGATTCTTATCTATATATAAATATATAATAATTCCCATGGATTCTGCATGATATTCGGAAAATAACTGATTAAACTATGAGATCTTTTCTATTTATATAATATATATATATATATATATATGGAATTAACATTTATAGGCATATGACAATTATTATAATTAAAGCCTTTAAATGTCTATCTCTTGTGTTTACATTAGGGCTATGTATCAGTCGGTTCGGTTTGGTTTTGAAATTTATCGGGTTGGCTTATTAGTTATCGGTTTGTAGAGATGCCGTTAAAGAACCATTAAAATATTGACTTATCGGTTATTGGTTTATCGGTTTTTGATCGTTATCGGTTCGGTTATCGGTTTAACCATTAAGATAAAAAACATTGAAAATCACTTAGAAACAAGGTGACAAACCAAATAAACAATGCACTTGAGTTCACAAGTTACATCTTGCTCAAAAGGAAACACTTTTACATTGTAGAATAATCAAGTGTTTGAGACAATAAAAAATAAAAGTAGGAAATTAAACTCCTAGTCGAGGACTTTATATGCAAAATAGTATAAATATAATTATTTAATTTACTATCGGGTTGTCGATTAACCCATTAAGAAAAAACTTTAAACCGTTAAGAATCAATAACCCGATAACGAAAAAATCAAAACCGTTGTCAAAACCACTAAACCAATAACCCAATACTATAAATCAATAACTTTTTTATCGTTTCGGCTTATCGATTTCGGTTCGATTTTGAACAAACCTAATTTACATTGGTAGAGCTAAATTTTGTTTGAGGTAAGTTGAATTGATATCGATCGAAAAATTACACTATATATTATTTTTCAAAATATATATCAAAATTTCTTGATTTTTTCCTTACGTTTTATTTTTTTAAAGAAATGGAGGGAGACTAGTTCAAAGACATGCAAAATATTGTCCTAGAGAAGATAGATATAATCTCATGAAATATGAAGCTATGTGGATTAAAGTGCTGAATAATCTTTATATATGAATAAAAAGAGAAATTATTAATACGTGATGAATAAATTTTTATTCTGTTTTTTTAATAAACAAATCCAAGTCTTATCTTAAACTAGACAGGATATAGTCACCATTAATTAAGTTGCTTACAATAGGGGCATCATAGAAAAAGGGCAAAATTGTATATAATCACTCATTTTGATTCAATATATATGGTTGAAACTTTTCATTCTCGTATATAATAATATATTCAGTGAAATTTTACAAATAGAGTTGGGAAAAGGGTCTGATATACCCCTCAACTTTGTCATTTAGAGTTGATATACCCCTTGTTATGAAAGTGGCTCATATATACCCCTACTGGTAAACAAATGGCTCACATATACCCTTTTCCTCTAACGGAAATGAAAAAAATAATAATTTTAATCTAAATTTTTATTATTTTTTGCTAAAAAATATAATCCCATATGAGTAAATTTAATCCTCGTCAAACATATTTTTTTTTGACTTTTTTTTGTTTCAATGACTAATTTATAATTATTATTTTGATAATCAAATTTATTTATGTTTCACTAATATTCTTGTAAAACTTATTGTACATGATCAAATTTTTTCTTCGAATATGAAATTAAATTACAATACACAAAAAAAATAGTTTAATTTTTTATTCTTTAAACTAAGGAATGAAAGAAAAAAATAAAATAAGAATAAGAAATTCAAATAATTATAATAAAAGAAGTCAAAAAATAATTTATGTATGAAAAAAATTAAAATATACCTTGAACTTTGATAGAAGAATCATATATACCCCTAAATAATTTTTTTTTAAAAAATAGAAGTAATAAATATAAATTTAAAACTAATTTTTTAACTTCCGTTAAATGAAGGGTATAAGTGAGCCATTTTGTAACGGCAGGGGTATATGTGAGCCGTTTGTATAACGGTAAGGGCATATATGAGCCACTTTTATAACGAGGGGTATATCAGCTCCAAATGACAAAGTTGAGGGGTATATCAGACCCTTTTCCCAATAAAGTTTGAAAGGTACAATATATGTATTCCTTATTCATACAATGTAGAAATAAAGGACTATTTCTTAAAGATCCTCCGCTCAAATACAAAAATTAAACATTCTAATATATTACTTGTCTATTAATTAATAATCACTAATTTTTTTATTTGACTGATTTAAATTTACATTAAATACAATTAAGAGCGGAGAAATCTTATCACTAGTCTATTATCATCATGAAATGCTATTAATTGCTTTACCAAATAACTCCAACCAAACCCTTTGTTACATTTTAAACCACTATACAAAATCCAATATATATCAAGTTATATTACAAACTTTTTATGTTCTTTTCATTCTTTGTACCCTTAATTATAACAAATGTAATCTTGCCAAAGTGAATAAGACCCACATGTATCTCTATTGAGGCACAAAGACAACAACCTCACATTTAGATATGTTTCAAGTGAAAAAAAAAACCATACAATAAAGTTTATGTAATATACCTTTCTATCATCTCTTTTTACTTTATGAAAAGCAATTTACAGCTTATATGCGCTTTTATTCTCTTTAAATTATCAACCACATATATTACCTATACTCCCTCCGTTCATTATTATTTATTCACTTTGAAATGTTGCACACATCATTTAAAGAATAATTATTATTATACGTATTTTATGACAATATTTATTTAAATTAATGGTTTAATATATATCAGTTTTAGATTTTGAGACACAATTTTAGAGAATAAGTAACTAATGTCGAAAGTAAAAATTGAAAATTTATTATTAAAAATTAAAATATTAATCAAATAAAAATAAACAGCGAAATATATATATATATATATATATATATATATATATATAAATAACTCCCACTAGTTCAACTTATTGAAGTGTTATCCTATTAGACTCCAAAATTTTCTTTTGAAAATAGATGTGGAAATCCCAAAGGATCATATTAATTACTTTCTTCGTACATAGACAATATAGAATTAAAAGTTAAATGTTTTTGCGCTAGTCTTAATTAAATTTAACAGTTATAATTAAATTTAAATATTATATAGGTAATGAATATCTTATGAGTTGAATCTGTCATATAGAATTTATTATCTAATGCTATTTATATTTTCTGTGTGATTTGTAGGATACTATATAGTGGGAGATCGAGTTTATGAGTCCGGAGCCCTAAAGGGTATAAAATATTAATAAAAATTTTAAAACGGTATATAAAATTTTATATTAATCAAAACGGTAAAATCGCTGGAACAACAGCAAGCAGCGATTTTGCAAAATGTGATTTTTTTGTTTTTTTAAAATGAAAATCGCTGCCTTTTTTGAATTTTTTTAAAAAAATGAAATCGCTGCGTAGGCAGCGATTTTCTTGGAAAAATATTTTTCTTAAAAAAAAAATCATATTTTGCAAAATCGCTGCAGTAGCAGCGATTTTCCGTTTTGGTTAATATAAAATTTTATATACCGTTTTAAAATTTTGGTAATATTTTATACTCTTTAAGCTCCAAACTTTCGAATTTACCCTATACACAGAAAGTGATACCATGATAAAAATTATAACAACAATGAATTATCTTAAATTCCAAAGAGATATAAATATGTTATCGAATTTTCATGAATTTGTATATTAAATGAAATGGCATATTAGACCAAATGCACAACTAACATATAATTAGCCTTGATTTCAGATAAGTTGTGATTATCCAATTAGTATAATTTATACATATCCTTAATTACGTCGCTCCTTTTAAAATTTAAATATATTTAATGTTGATTATCTTAAGTTTTAAAATATAATAGTATCACATTTAAAAAAAAATTTGGCCGAATACAACTTTCTAATGAAGACAATTATCATTTAATAAGTATTACTATAATAATTTGTAGCTTTTTTCTGTTGAACTATGTAAGTTATAACTTATAATTAAGTTTCACTTTTGTTGTCAAATACATTAAGATAAATTGAATAATTTACACCTTAAAAAACAACATGCAAGATACACGTGAATTTATTAAAATTAACTGTTATTTTTTGTGGTATTTACTTCACAATTAATTAGAAATTGATCATATCATTAATAGTATGGCTTTTCAATATATTTTCTTTTTTATATATAACGTTCAAAAAATAATAATGAACCAATCCGTTGAGAATCCTAAAAATATAAATGCTTCGTAAAAAACATTTAAATGCAAGGTAGTAATCTATTATGCTGACATAAATGCTAAAAAGTGCTTTAAAAATAGTTGTTACAGTATTATTATTTTTTTTATAGAAAAAAAATATTTTAAAAATCCCTTAATTGAAGGAAAATGAAATTAACAAGTGGAAGAGTGAAAGTTGAAATCAATACCTATATCCACATTAAATTTATATTAAATCTGGTAATAATTGATAAATATATTAAGCCTGAATAATATATATCTTATATTTATTGATTTGATATAACACTGGCGAATAAATTTTTACGATCCAAGTAACATCATTGACTATTTTTTTCAATTTTGTTGACAAAAAGTGCATAAATCTCTAACTAATAAATTGTGTAGCTAGTTTCCAAACAAGTAGAATTAGTAGTAATACTTTTTCCATAGTAATTGGGAGTGTCACCACACCAAATACTCTATAATAAGTCTAAAAAGTGAGAGAAACAAATATTTACCACAAAATTAAAGAATCAAATAATAATTGAGAGGTCTCCAAATGTTGACAAATCTAACAACAACAATATAACGTGGGTGGGTCCAATAATCCAACTATATTCTATGAAAAAAGCACTTTTATTTTTTGAATTTTCATTTATGTTTGGTTAATAAAATTATACTATTAACAGCTCGTTAGGAATAACTTAAAAATTGGTCAAACTGATTTAAAAGTTAATTTTTAATTTATTAAAGTATTTGACAAATATTAAAGTAATTTATTTTAAGTCAAAAAAAACTTATTTTAAGCTAAAAGCTAGGTGAGGAGTGCTTTTTTTTTCAACTTAAAAGTCATTTTATATTGATCGTGTATATTATCTTTTTACCCTTAATTTTTTTTTTATTTTTTATTATTATTTATTATTATTATATTATATTTTATTAATATTATTATTATAATTATTAGTATTATTAATATTTTATTATTTTATTTATTATTATTATTATTATTTTATTATTCTTTATTATTATTATAATATATTATTATTATTCTTTATTTTTATTATTATATATTATTATTATTAATAATATTTTATTATTATTATTATTTATTTTATATTCTTTATTATTATTATTATTATATTATATATTATTATTCTTATAATTATTATTATCATTATTATTTATTATATATTATTATTATTATTAATTATTATTACTAATATTTTATAGATTATTATTATTTATTTTGTTATTATTATTATTATTTTTTTATTTATTATTATTATTATTACTATTATTATATATTATCATTATTATTATTATAATTATTATTATATTAATAATAATAATTATTTATTTTATTATTATTTTTATATATTTTTATTATTATTATTATTTTATATTATTATTATTATTATTATATATTATTATTTATTTTATTTATTTTATTATTATTATTTATTTTGTTATTATTATGTATTATATATTATTATTATTATTATAATTATTATTATTTTCATATTATTTTATTATTATTATTTATTATATATTATTATTATTATTAAATTAATCAACTTTTATCATGTTAACATCTTTTAAGGGTATTTCAGATATTTTGATTAAAAAAAGTGTTTATCAGCACTTATTTGTCAAACTCATCAACAATTTTTTTTAATTTCAACACTTTTATCCAAGCACATAATTACTTATTTTAAAAATAAATTCCATCAAAAGTAATTTTTAAAAGCTATTTTTTTAAGCCCATCCAAACGAATTTATTTGATAGGAGAAGTATTTATGATGAAAGATTTTGAATAAGTTATATTTCTATTTGATCTAAAGATATATTATATATAAATTTGCAATTAATATAATATATAAATTAATTAAAAGAAATGTTAAATACTATTAACATTAATATGGAATATAACTATGCCAAAATAATACCAAGTAAAATAAATCACTATTTCTAAAAATTCATCAAAAAAGAAGTAAAATCCTTCACATATATTACGAAGATTTCAAAATCCTTCATATTATGGATATTTCAAAGTTTTTTGGACTTTACGAAAATCTCAAGATCCTTTATATATTACTGAAATTTTATTACCTTTGATATATTAAGAAGATTTCAAGATCCTTCGTACATGACGACGATCATTTCTACTTTTATAACACAATTCCATAATAGTAGGAGATCTATCATTTTAATTATCCATGTTGAAAGTTTTTTATTGATTTTATTTTTATTTGATCTAAAAGTATATATTATAGTTTCGTAACATAATATATAAATAAAAATAAATATTATCAATATGAGTATGATAATTTAAGAAATATCTAGTAAATAAATTCAAACAATTTCATAAATTAAATTACTCAATATGAAAATTCACCTTAAAATAGGTAAGATCCTTCATATAATACGAATTGTATGAAAATTTAAAGATTCTTACGTTACGAAGATTTAAAGATCCTTTATAATTTACAAAATTTTCAAGATCCTTTATACTTTACAAAGATTTCAAATTCTTTCATATATTATGATAATTTCATTTCTACTTTTATCATGCAATTCCATAATAATTGAAGATCTACTCTCATATAGTTTATCCACCTGCATTTTCATTATTTATATGCAGGAATTTTAGTTATCAAAAATTACTTTAATTCTCATTATTTAATTACGTAAGCAAACGAATTTTAAAAATGAAAGAGTAATTATCGTTCCACGTAATACGATAAAATGGAGGGTACCAGCATTTAGGTCTTATGGTCCATCAAACACCAACGTGTCCTTTCACATTTTTAATTTCTGTCATTTTCTTGTCATTGTACAGCTGTCCATTTCTTTATGGGCCACGTATACTTAATCTTATATTTTTAATCTCAAAATTAACTTAATGTCTGAATAATATGATTTTGGAATCTCATTATTTAATATGATTTGTTTAGAGTTGAAACAAATGACGGGAAGGGTATTAGGTGGCGTCTCAGTCAAAAAATTTGATTAATTCAACCAAACATTAGGAAAGAACCTTCTTTTATTTTTCAACTAACTCAAATCATTTTCTTCTAATATAAGAAATTATTTTCTAACCAGCAATCAAACGAAATATCATTTATATATAATTTTAAAATATTTTTAGGTATATTATCAAGTATTTATTAGGTAGATGCTTACTATATATTACATCATTTAACTATAAAAATCAATTTCAATAAGCAGGGGTGAACTCACATGTTATCTGTCAGATGCTCAAGCATCAATTAATCTCATCTCAAAATATGTATATATCTATATAGAAATAAAGATGTATCTGTATAAAATTAACTAGAGCACCCAATTAACAAATGATTTGATTGATCTATTAACTCTTGAGTAGACGCTTAAAACCTTTTTAGTATTGTTGAGCCTGAGTTTAAATCTCACTATTTAAGTGTCTCGTCACTTTTAGAGCACCCACATCAGTAAGTCCAAAACCTCAAGCGCGTATTCTCAAACACATATCAAATAAATAAGTAAACTCTATAAAATATATCATCTTTTTTTAGGAAAAAAAGATAAATATACTTTTGGATATGATGTCCTTGATGTGCAAAAACGCGAGATATATATCTTTTATACTAATAGTATATATATGTATTATAATCTTATCTATTGACTCGATATTTATTAATTAAGAAATATCATAATCGAAGTATATCTAAATAAAATTTATTGAGACATATCGTAATTCGAGTATATCCAAATAAAATTAGACACAATAATGTTGAAGAGACATGTATGTGTGTATAGCATAGTATAGTATGTACATAATCTCTCTATAATGGGCTATGTGCATCCACCCTATGAATAGCTGGCCATTATTGAGGAATTTCCCCTTTATATATAATCTGAGTCTTCCTTGTTAAATCATTACTTTACTCTTACAGAGAGGAGAAAAACACTCAAAAAAGTTCGGAAGAAAAAAAAATGGAAACTTTTTCTCATCTGTCATCAAGATCCAGGTCTTGTGAAAGCTTTTTTAATGATGGTGTTGAGCAAATACCAGAGGAAGTAGTGGGAGAGGAAGAAGAAGAAGAACAAATGGAGGAGATTACCAACACACCACAGAGTGGATGGTTTAGGAATGTTGAGGAGCCATGGTTGAATAGTAGATCTCAAAAGAAGAAGAAAAATCAAGTGTTTCTTGAAGGGTATGTAGAAAATTCAGATGAAGATGAATTAGGGAGGACAAAGAGTTTGACTGATGATGATTTGGAGGAGCTTAAAGGGTGTTTAGATCTTGGTTTTGGTTTTAGTTATGATGAAATTCCTGAGCTTTGTAATACTTTACCAGCTCTTGAACTTTGCTATTCTATGAGCCAAAAGTACCTTGATGAACAGCAAAAGTGTTCTGATGCTATGTCTGATACTGGTTCTTCTGGATCTGGTCATGTTGCTAATTGGAAGATCTCTAGTCCTGGTGAGTCTTTTTTTTTCTCTCTCTCTAGGGTTTTGTATCTGTGACAAGGGTTTGTGAAAAATCTTGTTTTTCCAGTTAGATTCTTGTTAAAGCTTTC
Source organism: Solanum pennellii (assembly GCF_001406875.1). NCBI lineage: Eukaryota > Viridiplantae > Streptophyta > Magnoliopsida > Solanales > Solanaceae > Solanum > Solanum pennellii. The sequence continues at coordinate 56,021,920 of NC_028642.1, forward strand.
ATTTTTATGTAGTAAAGGTGGAGTCTTTGGAGTTATAAACTCTTTGTTCCTTAACTTTTAAGCTTTTGTGTAACAAAAGACTGAACCCCAAAAGGAGAAAATGAAAAAAAAAGGATCTTTTTGTTATGTGTTTTGTTTGTTGGGAAGGTGAAGATGATCAAAAATCTTCAATTTGTTGCTCAATTGTCACTAATGTTGATACATTTTGTATAACCTCAGGTGATGATCCTGAAGATGTGAAAGCAAGGCTGAAATACTGGGCTCAAGCTGTGGCCTGCACTGTTAAATTATGTAACTAAAAAGGGAAAAATGGAAGCCAAGAAAAGCTTAATGCAAGATGAGAGGGGAAATGAGATGATCTTTTCTTCATATGAAAGAGTACTTGTGCTGTGCTCTCTTTGCCTGGTTCCTTGGGAAAAAAAAGGCTATGGCCACAAGGCCAAGAAGAAGGTACCTCATGCTTTACCTGAAGATAGATTCAAAAAGAATCATGTCCATGATGGGTAGGCAAAGTTTAATCAAAATGCCAACGTAGAAGAATATACATGAAGAGGAAGGAAGAGATGTTTCAGGGCTACAAGATTAACCAACACATGGAATAAAATCTGACCTTTGATATAACTTTGTGTATCATTGTGTACATTGTTGTATCAGTTTTAGTCCCAAGATTGCAATTCTTCTTCATGTTTTAATTTTGTTTTCTTATGTAATGCTGATCAAAATACTGTTCTTGGTTATTAATAAATCAAGTTTCTTCCTTGTTATATGTTCTTTTTGAGTATCTTTGTCTGGTCTACGGGTTTAACAGAACTCAATCGCGTTCATGAATCAATCTACTTACATGTCAGATTCGTTTCGATTATGTAAAAATATTCTAACAGTATCTTTAAACTTTTAACCGAAAGTCTTTACTCCAAAGGATAAAAAAAAATGAAGCATATTCTAAGATATCCTTGCAAGTTGTGGTTAATTGGTAGCCACAAGGTGTTGAGTGCCTCATCCTTCACAATTCTGTGAAGGAATCAAATCTCTAATTGTACTCCTCCGTCTCAATTTGTAAAAATTTGTAAAAACGGTTAATTGTTGTCGTGTGATTAGGAAGTTACAGATTTAACTGTAAAAGTAATTTCTTGCAGAAATAGTGTACAATAGCGCACAATCTTTCCCCCGAGTATGCATATAGTCAAAGCTTAGTGCACTGTGGTTCTTCCATGTGATATGGCCACAAAATAAACAGACATTGTTGTTCGTTATGCATATTTTTAATTTAAAATCATAAAATTAAAAAACGTAGCAAATCACCCTATCTTTGCGTGGAGTGGCAAATGAACATTCCTCACTTGTTCAAAATCTTGAAACACATTGTAAAAAATTATTCTCATTAAGCAGCAAAAAAACTCAACCTCTGCAGAAAGATTATTCTCATATTTCTAGAGCAATGAGAGTCATCATATTTCGTAGAACAACGAATATCATCGTTCATAGCACCAACAATAATCAGTTTACCTACGCAACATTGTAGGGAGGCATCCTGCACACAACTTATTTCTTATTATTAAGGCGATAACATACTTGTATATCGAGCAACTATAGTCACGAGTCATTAAAACAACTACTATGCAACTTTTATTACAAACTCATGGCGATGAACGAGTTTACACAACCAAAGTACATCAACAAGGAAAAACAAAGGGGGTGGGGTACAAGCTCGCTTGTTTCGTAGGCAGGGAAGAAGGAAAAAGATAGAACCATGAAAGTATTTCCAACTAAAGGTCAATACATATGCTGAACTCTCACACCTGTAGTGCTCAAGCCACACCTAACAGATTTTGTATGTCTTTCTGTAAAAGGACAAGAAAGAGGAAAATTAGTAACATATACAGAGAAAAGAAGGTTTCATAAATGTTTCTCAATCTGGTTCTTGGATTTTACTTATATTTCTCTATCAAATGAAACATAACATTCGTAGAACGGTAATCTTCATTAAGTTACTTCTGCAGTATATTATTATAATAATGATGGAAATTTGAGAAAGATGTTGCGGAAGGTAGATATGAATGAACAAACGAAAAACAGTTGAAGTTTTACCTCAAACTGAAGAGGTGGTGTCTTGGGTGCATATCGTTCCACAACCTTTCCTTCTTTGTCCACAAGGAATTTGGTGAAGTTCCACTTGACAGCATTTCCAAGGAAACCGCCTTTTTCTGATTTCAAGAACTTGTAAAGTGGTGCAGTATTATCCCCGTTCACATCAATCTGTCGAATCAAATAACTTCCTTAAATGACATGGAGTTTATGACAATATATACACACACGTGACGTAGTAACTGAGAATACAAAGGGAGATAGTGATGAGTTTCATCTTAGGATGGTTTCTGAGTTTCATATTCTGTTCCATGGCTTATTCCATAGCAAGTTTTTATAGAAGAAAGAGGAGATAAGAAATAGAGAGACAAGGCACAATCTTGGTGCAGTTCTCCAATTATGAAGCAAATACCTATTTACTTGTTCGAGTAAAAACAAAAAAGAGAGGACAAGGAATATCGTGAGTTGATAGAGATACATGCTCAGAGAATGCATATCAGGGCTGAACAGAATGATACAACTAACTTTTGCACAAAGCTTCCAAAGTTTGGACTGTTCACAGAGCAACTTAAAAGTAGTTTGCAACTTATATTACGTTCTCTGATAAAAACTTCATAAATCTTTTTATAGATTTTCAGAGGTTGCAAGACAACCTTTAAAAGAACAATAGAGACTCTGCAGAGAACATGTATCACACTAGAATACCCAAAGTTTTATGCAGTTTCAATAGTATAGTTCAACAGTATATCACCAGAAATTGATCAGAAGGTAAAAATAAATTGTTGATTCTTGAGAGGCTAATATTGTTGGGGGGGAAGAAGTTCTTATGTGCAGTACCGCATAATATGCTGTGATCAATTTTTTTTTAAAAAAGCATTCAAAGATGAGAGCTACTAGTCATCTGGAAAATGATTCAAATTATACGGTTTTGGGCTGTCATACAGTAGCTGTTACCTTTTCAAATACAGGGAATTCAGCTTTGAACCTGGTGCATACAGTTTGCTGAATCTCCTCATTTGTTCCGGGCTCTTGCCACAGGAACTGGTTACAAGGAAATGCTAAAATTTCAAAACCTGAAATAGCACTTTACTGGTTATGTTTATGACCACACGATATGGTTTAATAGAAATTCATCATAGATTGGAACTGCAGAAATAGACGAATTGTCAACCTTGATCTTTGTACTTCTCATACAAAATATTCAGCTCCTTGTAGTTTGAATCTGTTAAACCACTGCAAGGGAAAAAGGATACCACAATATAGGTGAAGACTGGAAAGATTGTCTTCAATAAGTTTTTGTGATTCATTCCCTATTTAAAGTATAAATAATAGCTATTTTTAAACTTCAACCAAGCAACAATACCATTGACCTAAGAAATAGAGGCACTTACCAATTTCAGAGTGGGAAACATACAAATACTATTGTTCTCTTATTCAACAGTATAAGGTGCACAGGTGGTTCTCGTTAATTTAAGCTTTTCTCGAGCATGTAGTTATAGACATTATGATATATCATCATCAATCAACATCAACATCTAAGACAGTTCAAAACTATGTGAACACTAATCTCAAATTTTCGTTATTGCATTCTTTGCAAAAATAAATAATTATCATCATATATTACTAAAAGCATGAACAAAAAAGTTGAAAGTTGAATTACGGTTTTACCCTTTCTACAAATTAAATTATTATAAAATATTTAAATATTTGATTGTATAAATTTAATTAAATTTTAATGACTTTTAGACTTCCTAAGATTAATTCCTAATTAAATATCTAATTTATTAATATTTATCATCTATAATCTATATGTATATAATAGTTATAATTTTTTTTAAAAAAATCTTTACCTAAATTTCTTTTCTTTCCCTCTTCTTATAACTTTTTCCTTAACCCCTCTCATGAATAATATAATTGATGTGGATAAAGTATTATTCTTTATGATAAATAACGAAATTTAATAATTTAAAGGGTGCAAATCTACAAAATGGAGACGCACATTGATAATGTCCTCTTGATTATTATTAAAGAATGACTCTAGCTTCACAAATTTAATTCATTAATGCTTAATTACATGATAAGAACTTTAGTTGTTCTTTTTACATGGTTTGCTAACTTTTATTTTTTTTTCATATTCTTCATTTATTTATTATTATTTTCTAATTACTTATTTAACTTTTATACTCTTAATATTCATAACTCTCATCTTTTCATATTCATAACCTCCAAACATTTAAACTAAAACTTTAAGATATCTTTTGATATTCCTTCTATTCTATTTATATAAATTCAACTTCTTTATCTCATGAAACCCCTATGAAGATTATTAGGCTATTATTTTTATTCTATAGTAAAAACAGATGATGAAGACTCTTGAATTTTGATAGGATATGAAAGGAGTCGATAAAAACTCAGAGAGTTATGTACTAATTTTGTACTTATATTTTCATCTATATACATCAATCTTATAAGAATAATGTCTATATTGTATTTTTACTTAAATATTCTGTTTCTTTTTGTCTTTTTTTCACTCTTTTAGACTTCTTAATTTAGTTTTCTATGAATGTTTTATTGCCGTAAGTCTTTGAATTTTGTAATTGATACATTTTATTATTCATTATAATTATATATATATTTCCATGAGATTTTAGTCATTCTAACGTATCTATAAATATTTACATGAAACACACGTGCGAAGCACGTCCTCAGAAACTAGTAAGTTAAATAAGTTCAAAGAACCTGCTAGCAACTTCTTTAGTCAGGGAATCCCAGAAAATAATGCAGGAGGATCAACGTGTCGTAAATTAAAATAAAAAGAATCCTTTTAAGGAATTTTCCATCTACCAAAAACATGCAAAGACATACGAATCAGAATAACAGAAATTCATCCCTAAACGAGTACATCTAGTTTGTGGCAATTGACATCATCATTGTACAATAAAACTTAAATGCACCCAGTAGCACAATAATTGACATAGTATACACTCTCCAGAAGTAACTAGATCTTAGTCACACTTATATAACTCATAAGTCTAATTAGTGAAGCAGGGGACACACTTCTAAATGAAAACCAAGGAAAAAGCCAAGACAGAAGCTAGATTACTTCACTTACCATTTTGATGCAACATTGACAATAAGGAGAACCTTTCCCCTATAATTGCTCAAAGGTACCTCATTTCCCTGTATATCCTGCATTTTCAATCTCGTTAGCTAGCTTAAATACCATGTTCTAATATAAAAAAAGAAAAGAACTTTTAGACAGAGTTGCTTAGTGCTCTCATAATTTGTTAATCCTCAACTATTCAAACCTTTTGAATTCCAATAGTTAGTTAAATTTCTGAAAGTTCATAATCTAAGTAATCCAATCAATTATGCCTAATGATAGAATTATAACTCAGATTATGCTCTGAACTAGTTTAACATGGATACCGAACTCCAAATAAGTGACTAAAGATCCAAGTTATATAAAGCGGCAAATAACCGGAACTTGAATTACCTGTCCAGAAAAACTGAACTTCACTAAATCCAAATTAAAGTCTACAACAACAGCATACCGGTGTATTCTCACAAGTTGGTCCAGGAAGGATAGAGAGTACATAAGCCATACCCCTACCTCATGGAGATAGAGAGGGTGTTTCCGAAAGAAGCTCAGCTCAAGTTACAGATTAAATTAGACTCTAGATAAGTGGATCATAAAATTGAGAAATGCAAACAATATTTCAAAGTGAACCCATTAAATTAGACTCTACTAGATAAGTGGATCAAAAAATTGAGAAATGCAAACAATATTTCAAAGTGAACACAACCAAACTATGGTTCTGCAAGCATGCCCAAACTGTCTTAGGGTCTCTCTTCCCCACTATCAACACTATCTTCCCACCCCCCAAGCACACACACACAAAGCAAGAGTTACCATCTAAATAATTTCAAGAAAGAGATAGAATATAACAAGTGGGTACTAGAAAGATGAAACCAAATGACACCAAAATCCAAACTTCAAAAACAATATTCAATAAAAATTGAATCTTTCTTCAACTTTCAGCAAAAGAAACCAAAACAACAAGTGGGTATTACAGATATGAAACCAAATACCACAAAAATCCAAACTTCAAAAGCAATATGCAATAAAAATTGAATCTTTCAGCAAAAGAAACCAAAACAACAAGTGGGTATTACAGATATGAAACCAAATAACACCAAAATCCAAAGCTCAAAAGCAATAAGCAATCAAAATTGAATCTTTCTACAACTTAGAAGAAAAGAAATCAAACCCAAAACTTGAAAACTCAAGAAAAAGTAAAACCCCAAAAAGTGTGTACCTTGACAGTGAAATCATAAATAGATTTTGGTGATCCTTCAGCCATAGGAGAAAAAGATGGGTATCTATAGAACAAGAACAAAGCAAGAACAAGAAAGAAAAGAGCAGCTAAATTGGTGAAACTCAGCATCTTCTTATTCTATCTAACCTATGCATATATAAGTCAAAAAAAAAAAATTAAATGGGGTAATCAAAATCTAATAAGATATTTGGCAATGAAAGCGAAATTTATTACTTAATTAGGAAAATGTGCTCTTAATTTTGGTAGTTGTTCTTCTTCCATGTGATTTATCAACTGTTGCTGACAAGCAAGGCAGATATGAATATTTTGAGTTTTGTCTATTAAAAGAACTCTTTTTTTTTTATTTTTGGAGTTTCTTTTTTGTTGAAATTTGAATTTTTTACATTTTTCTGTCAATTGAATATTTAAAAACTGAGAAATTGTAATTTACTTAATTATTTTAACTTAAATAAGTAACAAGCCTTTGAGAACATGTCAAAATAAATTTAAAATTTTAAATCCAAATTATTTAGTGTGAATATTTTTATTACGTGCTTAGATATTTAAATTATAAAAATATGAGTATTTAAATGAGATATATTAACGAATTTAACAAGCCATGATATAGCGAGTCTTTGATGAATTACTTTTTGTTTAAAGCAATAATCTTTCGATCATGATAACGTTTTTATATGCTCTATTCTTTTCAAATTCATCTTTTGAAATTTCACGGATTATGCTATTATTTGTTGTTGCATCTTTTGTCCAAATTTATAAATTTGCCCCTTTTCTCTATTCGAATCAGCTTTTGTAAACTTTAATTCAACGGCATAGACTCTTAATCAATTTATTTACCACATTCTTTGGTGCAATTCACTCTATAAATCTTTATTATTTATTATGAAGTAGTTCTTTTTTCTTTTATAATATTTTTTTTCTCTATATACTTTAATCTCTTCATACACACGATTCATTTATATTTTTATCATTTAAAGTAAAATAAGAGTCCCATAACTAATTTATTAGTAAAAATGATATTATGGCCATATATGAATCTCTCCCTTAAATGGACACGTACAGGTTTTATTTATCATGAGGAGTACCTAATTGAAGAATTTTTATTTAGAAAGTTTGAAAAATAAAAGTAAAAATGTATAAATAAGTCTTTAGAAATGAAAACTTCAAATTCTTTTGGATTTAGAAATCAAATTTTTAATGCTTTCACTGGAATTCGGGACACGTGCTCGTTTTATTTATCACGAGGAGCACCTATCTGATGGATTTTTGTTTAGGAGACTTGAATTCTTTTGGGTTTAAAAGTCAAAATTTTAGTGCTTTCATTGGAATTTGAGACACGTGCACGTTTTATTTATCACGAGGAGCACCTAACTGACGGATTTTTGTTTAGGAGGTTTGAAAAATAAAAGTATAAACGTGTAAATAAGTCTTGGGAAATGGAAATGTTGAATCCTTTTGGGTTTAAAAATCAAAATTTCAGTGCTTTCATTGGAATTCGAACCAGTGACGTACAACATAATTTTGGGGGTACTTGCAATTGCACTATCTGTTTCTCTTTGTTATTGAGGGAATTCAAAATATATATACTTATAGAAATACAAAAAATTTACCTTATACATAGCGTGTAATTTTTTACCCAGAAATTCAAATAAACCCCTAAATACCATGCGGGTCCGCCCCAGAGTCTATGGATGGTGCACACTGCCCGAGTGGGTCGGGTCATTTAAATGTTTGGATAGATCAAGTTATGGGTAGTATATTAGTAATATTATAAATTTGGAATTTCAAATTGAGTTTACTTCTCTACAAAAATTTTCGATGTAAATTCATATTTTAAAAACAAATATTTATGCAAAGATTATTTGTCAAATGAATCCAATATTAGAGGAGTTAATTAAGTAAAAAGTCTTTTAGAAAGATACTCTCAATAACCTCGTTTAATTTGATATAAAAAATCAAAAAGTATTTTTTTAAAAAAATTATGATTTACATTAAATCTTTATATTCATGTGACGATAAATTTAAGAATAAAAAATAATTTGAAATTAAGTTTGATCCAGAACTACCTTTTTTTTTTTTTTCCTTTCAATAGTAGGTGGGTGACTATTGAATTCCCAATCATGTGCCACTAATTAAGCAACAATTTTGTTCACACCTCTCTACTTATATATATTGATAAAATAAAGTAGTTACAAATGTGTTATTTGAATATGAAGATCATATATTTGTTTCATTTCGAAGGTCTAACGAGGTAGTGATAAAGTATACGTGCAGACAAAACTCTGTCGGACAAAAATTATACGCATACTAAAAATATTAGTACTATAATACGCATCTTGCATTGAAAAATTAGCTAAGATGAAAAAAATTCAAAAGAACAATCACAGACAAAATAAATGAAAACATGGTACATTAAAAAGCTTAGAATCATGGTAAAATTTCAAGAGGAGTCATACATTTAAGTAAAAAGATAGATCTCTGGTTGATCATTACAGAATGAACTAAACTAAAGTCTAAACAGATGCTTCCATCTTTTCGTCTTCAGAATCTTTTTCATCCTCAGAGAAATTTGGAGCTTTAGGAACAAGTCCAAGTAATTTGAACATATTCTGATCAGCATCATAGTCATTATTTGGTGTAGTCAACAACTTCTCACCTGTAAAGATGGAATTGGCACCAGCAAGGAAACAAAGAGCCTGCTCCGGGACAGAAAACCGAACTCTTCCAGCAGAAAGCCTAACCATTGCACCTGGCATTGTTATTCTGGCTGTCGAAATCATCCTAATCATATCCCATATGTCCACTGGCTGGAAGATGAAAAATGAGTTTGAGATTAGCAATGATATCAGAATAAGTCAAGGTTATTAATCCACTTTTCCCTAGAACTCATTTCAGAGAGCTGTATCCATTGAATCAAGGAAATTTAAGATCTTATCCGTTCAATTAATTTTCAGAAATGCATTGAATTTCGTCAGAGGATGGGATGGGCGTCAATTATTTTGTGGTCTATGAATATCACAGTTTTGTGGAGTTGTTTTAAGCTTTAAGTTGTGATGAACTAGACCATTGTGTTTCCAGTCATGATCTGAGGTGGGAGACATCTGCCCCCAACCATGCGTGCTACTTAACAGAGAAAAGCAATGTTTTATGAAACTACCAATGCTGAAAGGTGAAGCATCAAAGTTCAAACAAAACTAGAACTAAATAAGGTAAAGTTCCTCAATGTGGTAACTGTTGACACTCTATCAAGGGCTCTTCTACGATGGCTCAACGTATTATGTTGGTAGTACAGTATGGTTAGGCTAAGCTGATGGACATGTTTTTATTACTGTTTTGCGGAACTGAGGTGTACAAAGCACAAATCATTATAGAATCAGAAGTTAACGGAAAGCACTGCAACAACATTTAAAGTTTTATTCCTTAATATATGAGGATTACCTTCTGGTCTTCCAATGGTGTACCTTTTACTGCAATAAGTGCATTAATCGGCACACTCTCAGGGTGAGTTGGAAGAGTTGACAGGGTATGCAACAAACCAATTCTATCCTCTTCAGCCTCACCGAGCCCTATTATTCCACCTGATCGAAGAAAATAAGAGGTTAGCAAGATTTTGATAAGGATTGGCACACCATGAAGATTTTTTACCACACAACCTGTGTCAAAACAAACACAACTGACAATTTTTCAATCATTCCCTTAACTTCCAATAATGAAATAACAATTAAGAATACCCTACCAACAATTATTAATGATTCGTCTATCTATGAACAGGATGTCATAAAGAAGAAAAACAGTAAGAAGTTCAAATTGAAAGGTCTGAAAGACCTTTTACTAACAATTTAGAAATTAGAACTCATGTCAAAATACTTGAAGTAGGGTTCACTTTCATGTCCTAAAGAAAATCAGTTTTATGTTCTCATCAAGAGGCTTTTAAGGCTGCTCAAAAGATCTTAGCTGCCAATGACATTGCACTTATAATCAAATCGTTTCAACTCACTATATGTGGTGGTATACACCCAATAATGTGATACTTCAGTATTTGCATATACATGAACATGAATGCATCAAATATAGAGTCTAGATAGATGGTTCTACATATTGTTATTCCAATGATTAACAAGTGTCAATATACAAACACAACATAGCAAAAACCAAGGTGAATGAGAAGTTTAATACTTCAACGAATACCTGAACACACATTAATTCCTGCTTCGCGTACATGCTTAAGAGTTTCCAGCCGCTCATCATAAGTTCTAGTGGTTATAATATTAGGATAGTATTCTCTTGAGGTGTCAAGGTTGTGATTGTATGCTGTTAGACCAGCTTTCTTGAGCTCTAAAGCTTGCTGCTTCTCAAGCATTCCCAAGGTGCAGCAAACCTCCATTCCCATGTCCCTTCATATTGAGAATAATTTGCACAACATTAAATAATTGGGCAGAACAAAATCAATGGATGCTTCAGTTGTTGTCATGTCATAGTGAAACATTTTCAACTTGTTTGTGCATTACATGTAAACATGATGGCAATTGATAGTCTATAGTTTTTCTGTTATTTTTTGTTTAACTTCAATAAACAATATTTGGGTATGCGTTATTGCCACAACCCACAAACAAGGACTAAGAAGAAAATGTGGTGTTTTTTATTAGAAGTTGCACAATCACAGAGCTACTCATGAAAGTTTCTTGCGAGGAAGAATGCTTTTAGAATGGGTAACAGATGGTCTAATGTTTAACCAATTAATTAGTAAACCTAATCCTGCTTGCTTCTGTAGTCATTCTAAGAAGCAGAACAAATGCTTCTCAATTTCAGAGATCATCGTAACTCCAGTTTCCTCACTCTTTAAACTTCAAAACTACAAGGAAATAACAAAATAGACAACAAGGCCCTGCAATACTGTCCTCAGCATCTAACCAGCCTACAGTTGTCTGATACTTGATATATTCGAATTAGTTTAAACTAACAAAATATCAAGAGGCTTATTGTTTCTAGATTCTTGTCTCTTTTATGAGTTAACTCATATGTTTCTCAAATTAGTGTTCACCTCATGATTGAAGGTAAATAGAGAGAGTTGCTTCTTTTCCTATGTAACTTTTGACTCCTAATTCTTAGTCATGAAGTCTTTTGACCATTACTAGGTAAATCAAATAGTGGCAAGGTACTAGCTCCGCTTACTTGTCAAACAGAAACTGAAGGAGATTTCAGAATGCCTGAAACATCTCACAGTTTGAAAATAAGGATGGTATCTGCGAATGGTTGGTATCAGTAGATATTGAAGTTCATGAAACAAGTGTCTTTTACAAGAAAATTTAGCACCATATCCTTCTGTCCTAAACGTAAATCTGTAGATTTGCCTCCCACAGCTTAGACATTTAATGATGAACCATGGTAATCTTTACCCAACCCCCACAATAAAAGCAGAAACAGGCATTTTCCTTCGACCAACACATTCTAGTGGTGCATAACACCATATACAGCAATCGATTGGCTTTAAAGATTCTATACTGCTTGTATACATGAGGTTCCCATAACCAATAAAAATAAACCTAATCAGAAAAAGAAAACAAAAAGATCAGAAGAGATCATCCAAGCACTGGAACGAAAAATATAACTATAGCTCATTACCTTATTTCCTTCACATACTCGACGATCTGGTTCATATTGGTTTTCCTTCCTATTGTATCCCTCCATGCAGCACCCATACAAAAACGAGTGCTACCTCCCTCTTTTGCCTGTCAATGCATAAAGTAGCTAAAAGTGCATTACAAACAAGATTGAACCTCATTGTATGTTATGTATAATAGTCAAATGAAATCTAATTAACTGGGATAATTCACCGTTACTGCATTTATCTGTCATGTTTATACATCTACAGGTTGGCCTAGATCACATTACATCCTTGGCCGCCGTGGTAAAAGGGGAAGAATCCAGGTAACTCTAAGGTCTTGAGAACACATAACTCACTTGGGATGTGTAGCATTTGATTAAACGGAACCTATTGGGAAGAACTCATGTCACCCTCTAGTTGCACTCAAGGGTTAAAGAATATCTACTTTGCTTAGGTGAAATATTCCACAAAATCAGACTAAGAGAAACAGAAAGAGAGCACCTTTCTTGCTGCTTCCAAGACTGCATCCTTATTCATAAGTTTCTGTGCTTTCAGTCCTGTGTTGTACCTAGACGATTGAGGACAATACGAACAATCTTCACTGCATCCCCCTGTCTTAATAGACAGCAAAGTGCACTGCTGTACTTCTCTAAAGTTATGAGAATGTCTATGTACTTGAGCCTGTAAAATAATATTTTTTTTCATGAAAATGAGAAAGTATCATAACCAGAAATTAGAGAGCCTCACTAAACTAACAGAAAACAATTAAGGTGCAAGCTCCAAAGTAATTAGAAACAGAAATTAAAAGAAACACATTCTTCAGTTGTTTTTTTGGCATGAATCATAAAAATTTCAGGTCACTGGGATAGCATTTAGTATTTTGAGTTAAAAGGTTGACACTGTGTTGATTGAAGTACCCATATGTTGTAAGAATTGTGATATTTGTAAATCAACTGTATCTGATACAACGGGAGAATGTTACCCTCAAATACATGTTTTCAAGGAAGATGTCTTCCACCACAATTAAGAAAATATTTCCTCACTCTTATGGGTGAAAAACACTCTTAACAAATTTCTCAACTAATCTAATTTCATTTGTCTCAATCAACACCTAGGCATTGTTAAAAACGTTTAATACTCCCTCCATCCATCTTTACTTGTCCACTAAACTATTTTGGGATGTCCAACAATTTTTATATGGCTTACAAAATCAATTAATAATTTACCACTTTGTGCGTATTTTACCCTTGCTTTGAAATACCATTCATTTTTCAATATTTAGATGACTTATATTTAGTAGTTACTGCTTCTTAATCTTGTGTCAAGTCAATAGTTTACAACTATTATTGGACAGAGAGAGTACCTAACAACAACATCAAACCTATCCCACACTTTGTACAATTATCATGTGTCACCTACTTCTACATCCCACCAAACACTGAAGAATGATCCACAAAAATATTTACCAAGGGATACATTTCCATCAAAGATGTTTGTAAAGAAAAATGATGAAAGACATTTCTTTCTTTCTGTACTCAAGGTAATCCAAAATGTTTTTTCCATCAATATTTTTGCCATACAAAAAAACAAAAAATCAACTGCACATAAGCACAAAGCTAAGCACATTAACACAAAATCAAACCAAAACCACCCTTGCTAAACCTCAGAACAAAACCCCCCCATAGATTAAAAAAAATACTATTTTTGTGATTGATGTACAGTAAAGCCAATTAACTATATACAAAGCTTAACAAAATAGAACCAATGCAGTAACCCAAATGATTCAAAAATCAAACATAATTAAATTAAAAACAAAAGGAGAGAGAAGAGAATACGGACGCCATGAAAGAGGAGATCGAGGAGTGGTGAATCGTAAATAGACTTGATTTCATCTCTAGTCCAGTTATTTCTGGGTCCTTCCTTTATACATCGTTCCGCTTCTACTGCAGCTGCTGAAGCTGACAATGAGGAATAATTCGGGGCACGCGACTGAAGTAGAACCAACGACGATAATGGCCGCCGAATCGATCGAACCCACATCATTCTTCTCACCTTCTCTCTCTATATATATATTATATAGATACACAGAAATGGCCGGATTTGCAGAAGCAGATAGGTGAAGCAAACAGCTTTCAATTGCTATTTGCTTGCCTTTTTTCTCAGTTGCTTTGGAAGTTCCGCTGTGACTTAAACTGATTTAAGAGATTATGGTTGGGGTTTAGGTAGCTTTTTCGAAAATAATATCTATATTTTCACGAGATAGTAACGAGATTTGTATCGTATATTAAATTGTGATTTCTCAAAAATAATTTATATTTTAATGAAATAGTAATAAGATTTGTGTGTATTATATTTTAGATTAATGATAATTTTTAAAAAGAAGTTTTAGATTCATAAATTCAAGTTTTTTTGATTTTTTAACTCTCAAAAGAACTTTACATACTAATATTTTGGAAATTTTTTTCAAATTCTAAACAATAAGATCTATATCGACATATTATAAATATATAGCTAAAATCTTCTCTTTTTTTTTTTTACTTGAAATATTCTTTGTTAATATAAATAGTAAGAATGATTCTGGAGAGCTCTCATCATGTTTAACCTAATTAATTTGTTTTTTTTTGTGATTTATGATATTAAATTTACTTCATGTAATTTTTATTTATGATATTACTAAACATACGTCTTATAATTTGATTATTTTGAGTTGATTATTTTGAGTCCGTAATCGAAAGGGTAAAGTTTTATTGCAAAAGGGCCATGTGGCTTTGCCACTTAAGTTTCCTTCAAAAATTTGTTGCCTCTTTTGGCAGTTTTTGCAACAAAGCTTTGTTTCTTCGATTCCAAATTTTAGTTTATTTTGTAACAATTTTTAAAAGAAGATCTTTCGCATATAGCTATTGAAAAATAGTTATAATTATGTTTTATAATTATAGTTTATTAATTAAAATTCGTAGCTACATGTTATAGGGAGGACAATGGTGAGCGAGAGGGGACAGATATAAATTTTATATGTATATCGGTTAGATAATTGCATATTATACATATGAATTTGTATATATGGCAAGCAAAATTGAGAGAGGGAAGAGAAAGGAAAGCGGGATTGGGAGACGGATGAGAGAGGCGAGCAAGATTGAGAGAGAGGAGAGAGAAGAGAGGGCAATAATTTGTATAATTTGCATTTCGTTTGTATAATCCGCGAGTACTATTGTATTGTTTTTGTATAATTGAGTAATATAAAGTCTGAAATTATACAAATATGATAAAACTCAAAATAACGAATTGATACAAACAGTTATACAATATATATTATACAAATTACTTTACATAAATTAGATTATTCAAAATTCGAAAACTACATGTTTATACAAACTTGTAAAAGCTATACATAATACATGGTGATAAAACTGAAAAACCAAAAGAAATCATCATCATATACAAAAACAAACCATTGTATACAAATACAAATAAAACGAAGAATTGTTAGTTGCGACTAATACAAACGTGGCGAATTATACAACGTGACTAATTATGCGAATTCGACGCCAGCTCACGCAAGTGTTGCGAGTGATAGTTATAACGAACTATAGCTATGTTGAGTAATTAAGTAGTAAGTTTGTTTGACAGCATAATTTCCCTCTTTAAAATCAGTTCATTAATAATATAAAAAAAATTATTACATTACTATTTTATCCTATTAATATTAATTATATTACATAATTAATAATCTTGTAAATATTTGTGAGATCAAACATTGGATATAATTAATTCTCATTAAGTCAACATTAACAAATATGTTTGTTACAAAAAAAAATCTTTATAAAAGAAAAAAAAAATACAACTTATGAAAAAAATAAAAAAAAATAATATGTGAAAACGTTTCCTAAAACTGAGGAGATTTTAATTGGATTTTTGGAGTGTTTTATCTCATATAAAACTCTAATTTAAAATAACAGAATATCCAAATATTACGATTTGAACGTTTTAATATTGAACCGTTAAACAAAAATAAAAAACATCTCAATTACTTGCCTGCTAATTCTTTTTAATTCTTCTTTTTCTGATTTCTCCATTTTTTATACAAGAAAAAGAATAATATTTCAAAGATTTTTTCAGGTATAATTTCCTTTTCCACTCTTTTTATTCACCATTTGACAAATCTAAAAGGTTAAAATTTTATGCACTCGGATTTATATACTCGATCATTATTCATTCATTTTATGCATAGATAATATGATTTTCGAGCGAAGGGGATTCAGATGAACTCATAGCTCCGTAACTCTGCTCTCATGTACATAACTAGAACGTAAACCAAACGATCCGAGTGCTTATTGCTATACATTTTGCAGGTTGATCAGAGTACTAGCCTAAAATTTGATAGATGACTTGGAAACAACAAAAATATGATAAAATGTGCAAAAGCAAAGAATCTTCATCCAGGTAAAAGTTTACATACTAATAAGTTCAACAAACACTTGTTAAACTTTTTAATCTTGTTTTCTTTTCTTCTTTTCAGAAAATTAATGCATACTGATGTTCAGCTTCATATTTATGGAGTGCCGTTCTCTTTAAATAGGGTAAGAATTAATACGATCCTCCGTCCTTCCGTCCTTAACCAGAGATCTCGAGTTTAACACACACATATCTTTTCCTAAGGTGCTGCTTTGTGTTGAACTTGCAGGGACTTTTGGCTGCAAGATCTTCAAAGCTAGCTGCATTGTTGAAAGAGAATCATGAAGATGATATTTCTCATTTGCTAGGAGATATTCCCACTGATTCTGAAACTTTTGAGCTTGTTGCAAGATTCTGTCATGGCTTTGATATAATCTTATCACCTGACAATATCATTAAAGTACTTTGTCTTGCTCATTATCTTGGAATGTCTGAGATTCACAGCACCAACAACCTCACAAAGAAGGCTGGTCTCTATTTTCAAAACAATGTCTTATCTAGCTGGAACAAGACGATTAAAGCTCTCAAATCTGCAGAAATCATTCTTCAACAAGCCGCGGATCTTTCCCTGGTTGATGCATGTGCTGAGTCTATTATCGCCAAGGTACTGCACAATCCAAGTCTTCTAGGAGAGCCGATGAGGAATATAACAACAACAGATGATGACAGTGAGAACGATGAAAATGTGTATAAGTCAAATGTTAAGAGGAGGCTTTTTGTTCATGACTGGAAATCAGAGGACTTGACACTACTTTCCATTGCCCTCTATGAGCCCATAATTCGTGCAATGGTTCATCGAGAAGTCCCTCTGGAATACGTGGCATCATCTCTGTTTCAGTATCTCAGCAAATGGGTTTTTCTGGACACTAAAAGAGAAGATGACGATCCCTCAACTTACGCGAGGAATTCTCAAAGAGAGATCATTGAGGCAGTGGAGAGACTGTTGCCTCAAGAAAGGGGGCTGATCCCCAGTTCTTTACTCTCTAAAATGCTGCAATCCGCAATAATCTTGGATACTCATACTGAATGCAAAAACGGACTGGAGACTAGAATAGGAAAGCAACTAGATCAGGCAACAGTCAAGGACCTCTTAATACCTGCACAAGGATATGCAAAAGAAGAGCAGTATGACACTGAAAGTGTGAAAAGGATATTGAAGAATTTCTACAGCAATTACGAAAGCACGGAGAAATCTGGCCTAGTCGTGGTAGCAGAACTTGTCGATGACTTTTTGGCCGAGGTTTCTAGTGATATAGATTTGAAGTTGAACACATTTTTATCACTAGCAGAGTTATCACAAGCAGCAACAGCAGGGACTAATAGAAATTCGGATGGAATATATAGAGCAATTGATATATACTTGGACAAGCACAGATATCTCACAGATTGGGAAAGGGAGGAGGTTTGCAGGGTGTTAGATTGCAGCAAAATGTCTCCTGAAGCCTGTGAGCATGCTGCAACGAACGAAAAGCTACCAGTTCAAGTGACGGTGCAGATTCTGTTTTCTGTGCAGCTGAAGTTGAAGGATAATGTGACCAAGAGGATAAAAAGGGGTCCTGATAACGGATTGTTGAAGCTGGAAGAAGACGAGGAAGATGCAAAGGGGACTAGCAACAGTGAAGAGGAAATGATGAAAGCAGAGATGGAAATGATGGGAAACAAGGTGCTTGAGCTGGAGAAAGAATGTCATATGATGAGAAGGGAAATTCAGAGAGGTAGTTCCCAGCACAAGATTCAAAAGGAAAAAACAAGCATGTGGAAAGAAATGAAGAGGAAGATTGGTTGTATGACAAGTTCACATGAAACTAATTGCCATGTGAAGAAGAAAAAAGTCCATCCAAGATAGAAGATATCTTTTCTCTTTTAATCAAGATAGAAATTTGTGCTTTCATGTTTACATTTTGTACTTACTGAATAATTGAGTTCACATTTGCATTTTCTTGGAAAATTAAGAGTAGTTTTGATGATCTAAACGTCCTCAGTCCATCCGACTTCATTCAAAAATAACAGAAGAGGTTGGTAGGACTGTTATTTCGTAGTTTCTCCCAAAAAAAAAAACAAAAAAAAAAAAGACCTACATGGGCATTTGCAATTCTAGGTGTCTAACTTGGTGCACACACTTGCATAGACTTCGGTATGGTACAAGAATAGAACAGAACATGGAAGGCCTAAACCATATTTTATAGCACAAGTGAAAGCAACTTGTCCATTGCAACCAAGCCAAACTGACAGTACACAAATAGTCATCTTCACATGTGATGCATACTGATAATACAACCAACTAGTTCATTGCAACAAAGCCAACATAAGTGTGTTCACAAAGACCTGTTTTCCAGCAAACACTTCCAAAACAAACAATTTTGGAGTCCTAAGCAGCTGGAATAAAGATGGAAATGCATCCGATAAGGAGAAGAGATAGAAACTTGTCCCAACATGTATTTGGTGGACAATTTGGAAAGAGTTAAATAACAGGAGTTTTGAGGGAAGAATAGCTTATAGAAGATCAAAATGATTGCTTAGCTAAGACATCTTTGATGTGCTATATTGCTTATAGTCAACAGTTTAGATTAAGACTAAGACTGTTTTACTTTGTAAGTTGTAATATTTTTGAAGGGGAACTGCACTTTTGTTGTAGTATACCTGTGGTTATATAGACTAAAGTTACCAATTTCAAAAAAAAAAAATTATAATATGCAGAAGGCCACTTTATCATTGTAGTAGGATTTAGGAAAGATTTCAAAGTCCAGTCACAGCCATCAAAATGTTCCTAATTCATTAGTAAATCAGCCAGAATAGAAACTTTCATGCAAATTATTTTAAAATTTTGTGATGCCTAAAAAGGTAGTACTTGTTTGCTTCTGCACCTGCAAAATTTCACGACATCCTATAATGGACAAGCAGCAATTCCCCCTAGTATAAAACATTAAATCACTAGAACTGGCAAGCAGAACTTTTCAAAATATTATGACGGTCATAACGACCCAAGGATGTGGTTTACCTGTTGATCAAACAAACGATTTAAATCTCAGCTGAAGGGAAAAAAGCTATGTGATTTTCTTTTTTTGGTGAAGTAAGTAAATTGAATTAGAAAGACATGAAAGATTACATAGAGAAAGAAACTAATAGCCTCAGAGCATTGCTACATGAAGCTATAGCAATAAGCAAAAACCTGTTGAAACAGTCAGACAGTGTTTTGGGAAGCGAGAAGCGGAAAAAAGCGACGAGGGCTTGCTTCACAGAAGCGAGAAGCGTGAAGCGAAGCGCGCGCTTTTTTAAAAAAAAAGCAACATTTAGTATAAAAATAAAAAAATATTAAATAACTAAATAGAGGTAATATAGTCTTAGATTGAAAGAAATTACATAGGCAAAAATACTCATAAGTCATAACATATAAAGCAAAAAATTAAAAACATAATTAAATCACAAAGATTCAAACTCCTATTCTTCAACAAGGCTGCTAGACTGATCACAAAATAAATAAAAAATGCAAAAGAATTAAAAAAAAAACAGAGGAGGCAGCAGTCAGTAATTAGAAACAGAGCAGGCAGCAGAGATGAAGAAAAGAAGAGAAGAAGAAGAAAAAACTAGAGTAGTCAAAACTCAGAGAGATGAAGAGATGAAGCACAGGCGAAGATTGTATATTTCAGGAGAAAAGAAACTCATAGAGATGAACTAATAAACATTAGCTAAAAAAGAGATGAACAAAAAGTTACCTGCAGTCGCGGTCGAGGTTGAAGAGAGAGGCAGCCTCAGTCGAGATCGTCAGGAGAGAAAGAAGGGAAAGAAGTATTGTGAAAGAAGAGTCGCGAGGAGAGAAAGAAGGGAAAGATTCGTGAGGAGAGAGAAGGTTATATTTCAGATTTTTTAAAAAAAAAACCTATTTTTTTAAAAAAAAACCCTAATTGTCGCTTTTTTTATAAAAAGCGCGCTATATTGCGCTTTTGCCTTAGGGTCGCTTCTCGCTTCTTCATCTGAAGCGAGAGCTTTTTTCAGATCGCCTCGCCTCAAGATAAAAAAGCGCACAAGGGTCGCCTCGCTTTGAAGCGCGCTTTTCACAATTGCTACCTTCGAACTCTTCTAAGTAAGAGTCAAGAAGCTATGTGATTTTTTCACATCTATCTAATTTTTGGTGAGCACAATTATCCAATACTTATATATGTGCAATATCAGGTGGAGTTGAGATCCTCGCAAGTTGGCCTAGCTACGACAATTGTTTTCCCAAAAGAAGAAGAAAAAGTTATGATGTTCATGCGACAAATATGTAGTTCCTCAACATTCTCAAACGCTGCTATGCTTAATTACCAAATATCTCACTGTGAACTAATGGTAGTAACAGGTAATAGATGATACTGTCTGCAAATAGATAGCCTTCCTGAACAGGCCTAATCTAGAAGGTGTCTATAATTCAAGACTTCAAGTTAAAATCCTAACACCCACTGTTACTTAAATTACATTAGGTAGTCAATGCCTCTCCTATGAGTTCGCAAATTAAATGAAAGAAAATATAGAGGTGATCAAACATCTTGAACAATAAGAATTACCATTAAAAACGATGATAATGGTCAAATGACTATAATGTTAACAATATTTTTTTGGAAAAGTAAAGTATCGAGATACTTACTATGAGCTTAAATCATATTGTCTTTCAACCTATGCAAAAGATATAAACCTCTGATAATAACTAAAATAGCACATGATTTCCCTTGATAAAGAACAGGAACCACCTTACCAGCTTTTAGGATGAGTTTTCCAGCCAGGAGGAAGCAGCTTCATGTTTTTCCAGGATTTTGAGACTATCTTAGCTAGATTTACAGAGAAGATAATTACCCTTGATAAAGAACAGGAACCACCTTACCAGCTTTTAGAATGAGTTCTCCAGCCATGAGGAAGCAGCTTCATGTTGTTCCAGGAGTTTGAGACTATCTTAGCTAGATTTCTACAGAGAAGCTAATACTGGAGGAGAAGAAAAAAATTATCCTGCTCCTCAGTAAACAGCAACTTTATGTACAAGATAGTTAGTATATGTTATCCAAACCCTGGAATGGGCTTCAGCAGTGAATGATGTCAGGATATCGCTTCAGGTCATATCATTTGGTGTGTCAGAATACAAAAGTACTGCAAAGTTATCCAAGGTACACCAAGCTGCAAAATTGTTTAAAATGATCCCACAAAATGATAGTATTCCCACAGCAACTGTGAGTGCATTTCTACTACTTCCATGGTCTGAGACTGAGAGTGTGAACCTCAGAAAGAAAGTTATAAAGAAAGAAGGTTGTGAATGAAGGTTCACACGATGAATGTTGTATGCAATGACAGCCTTACTAAGAAGCTGGCAACCCTTTTGTTATACAAGTTAAAAGCTGGTATTTTTTCTCCAATTCAAAGCTTATGGCTTCATAATTAATGTTGAAAACCTAAGATTCCAGTGGTATGAGCTTGGGACTTCCATGTTGGAGGTCTCAAGTTCGAAACTCCTTGCCAGCGAAAGCAAGGGGTTTGCCTTCTGGGTTGAGCTCGTCGCACCAGGCTTGCCTAGTGCGGGTTACCTCTCCTATGTTGTTTGCGAGCTATTGCGTAGGAGCGGAGTTTTACCCTGTGCACACCCAAAAGGGTAGCGGCTGCGGGTTTCCCTTGTCGTCAAAAAAAAAACCCTAAGATTCCAGAAGTTTTTCTATCCCGGAAACAGAAAAGATTAGAAAAGTTTGACACGCCATTCAATTAATTGTGGAAAAAACTGAAGGGACAAATTTCTCTTAGCTGGCAGGATTATTGCAATCAGAGCCAGGTGTGGGATGTCTTCCATACAGTTATGTCCTACTGTTTATGAACGCTTTTTCTATCAGAATTTTAGGTTTATTTGTTTTTTTTTTAATTTTATAAATCCATTAGTCTTCAATCAATTATTTTTTTCTCCATTGTTTCATCCTTCCACCTCGGTTCTTGTTTGAGTCCTCATTCAGCCCCTTCATATTTGAACAATGACAGCAGAGATCCTAACTTAGTTCATCAAGTTCCCACCAAACTTAACATTACAGCCTTGTGCAATTATTTTATATCCTAAGTACCCTTCAACAGAGGCCTTACCTTAAAAAATTGGTCGTAATATTCAATAGAGATTTTAAAATCTTTTAATTGGATACAAAAGAATTACTTGGTAAGAAAATAAACTTGATTGAGTAATTAGATAGGCAGCAAATGAAATTTAGAACAAGAAAAAAGAAACTAACAAGTAACATCAACTAATGATGTCAAATTTCAGGAACTCATATTTGCAGTAACTTGTATCTAATATGAGTTCTGAAATTTGACATCATTAGTTGATAGAAATATGAAAAGACGATAATCAACATGTTGAAAAATCATCCAAACTCCAATCACATTTTATTGGAACTTCTTGCCACGCTACAGACAAATCCCAGGTATCATAAATTGCACAACCTCTTTGCTAAAATCTATTTGAATGAAAAAGTTAGAGCTCAACTATTGACTCATGTACTTGAGAAAGGAACTGAACACTTTATGAGATACTTATCTTCTTAAATCTGTACACAAGAGACTCTATTGACTTTTGGATCCTGGAGTTTTCTGTTTGTTTCACTGCCAGGGAAGCTTGATGCAAACTTTGGATTCCACGACCCAAACTGGCGATTGAAGGAGCTGCTGGAAGAGATTCAGCAGCACATTCTATTCCATCTCCATACACAAGCAAGCTAGCACAAGTAACTACACTGCATCCAAAGGTAGCCCATGGCAGAAAGCCAACGGGTCGTACTCGGTGTTTCCTCATGATTTCGTAGAATGCCGTTCTCATGGCTGAGATGCTAGTTTTCTCTGCAGAGGCTATAACGCCATGCGCCACGGCACGGATTTTCTCAGCAGAAGCAGTTGCCTTAAGGACAGATGATTTGACACCAGAACTTGCCATTGCAGGGCCTGCTACGTTTGACTTTCCAAATGCAAGAGCAAGGGCCTTTTGGGTTTGAGTAATCATGATTTTTAGAGAAGCGGGGACTTTGAAGGTGACAACCTTCAATATTGTAGATGCAGGAACAACTTTAGAAAATGAAGAAGCTCCCAGAACTGCAGTTGCACCAGCCCCAACAGCTACCACTGGCTTAACAGCTAGTAACCCTTTTTTGTCACTTTGGCTTGAATTGTCCCCATCGTTTTCAGAGTCAGTGACCAGCTGATCAACAATTTCTTTAACTTCCTCAGGTACATTAACACTCCAGTGCTTCCTTATTCCAGCTAAGCCACTGGCATCTACTACTGCAACTATTGATTTGAACTTCTCGGTCTGGCTTCGGAGGGCCTGTGCAAGAAGGGCGTGGGACTTGTCCTCAATAGAAAGCTCAGAAAATTCAGTTGTATGACTCCCCATTTTGCTAAGTGGGAGCCGACCAGCATTGTTCAAAGCTATTCTTAACCCTTCAACTGCAATCTTGAAAACATAAACCTCAGAAAGAACATCTGTATTAACAGCATCTCCGTTACGAACATCATGAAACATCTTTTGAGCACAAGCTAGAGCTCTTCCTATAGAGGGAATATCAACAAAAATATTATGTAGATCCAGAAGCAAAGGATAAACTGTCTGTGCAAACTGTGGTACTTGATAATTCAACTGTTGTTGAATATCCTCAGATCCAATCTTTTGTAAGGAACTTGAATTGACCAAATATGATGACAAAAGCCTCACCATCTGAGACTGAACATCATTTGTAATACGAAATCCTCTAGAATTTTCTGACACCATTAACCCCGTCCTTAGAGGAACCAAACTATTACTAGCCTCTAAGCCAAACACTCCAAACCTATTCTCATACCCCTCCTCCAAACCAAACACTCCAAACTTATTCTCGAACCCCTCATCCCCCACATCAGAAGGCTCACCAGACAAACTGCATTGAACAAACGGTGACTCAAGCAACAAGAAAGCCGAACCAACCTCTTCAGCTGCTTTCTTGGCAGCAGGGAAATGCCCATCAAACCCAACCCCAAATATCTCTCTCAAAACAACTCGCCCCGCCATATTCTCATACTTCTCCTTACTAGTTTTATGCACAAAACACCTCTTCAAAACCTCAATCGACGAAGTTGGTACCGACTCCTCCTCCTCTAAATCACCACCATCACTCAACCCAATTCCCTCATTTTCATGACCATCTCCAGAATTACCCACTTGGACAACTACAGCCTCAGGCTTAACTTCCCTAATCAAACACTCCGCATCTAGAGCAGATCGCTCAGATAAATTCTGCACACACAATACGTATATAACAGCCTTGGATTCAGGTTCTTGAATTGCATAAACGAACTGTTTGGTAGTTTCGGGTATTCCTAATCTCCTCACAAACCCATTTGAAATTCTCAAATCAGTGGGGTTTAATACAGAAAAAGGCCACAGATTTTGCAAATAGCTAAAACCCCACATCACCATTAATAGCTAATGCATCAAGAATCGATTAAACCCACAATTAACATCAAGAAAACTAAACTCTAATGGACTTAATACTGCTGATTATGGAAGAAAACAGAGAAATTGAACAAGGGTTACCTGATTGGCGTTGATGAACAAAGTGGCATTTTTTTTTTTTTGTGTGTGTGTTGAAAGTATCTAATTATTATTAAATAAAGAAATAAAATCCTGGAGAATTTTATTTTGGTCTATTTTATTTTTTAATTAAATAATAATAATAATTTAATTTAACTTTTAAGCTTAGTGAATAACTTATTTTAAGGGAATTTTAATGAAATGCGATTAATTTAATAATAAAGATTATTTACGTCTGAATTTAGAGTATTTATTAATTATTAGATCAAACTTTTGAAAATACTTGGTCATGTGTTGGTGATATTTTAGTTTTTTGATCAAATAATAATTAAATTAAATCATGCCAATAATTATTAGATAAAATTTTAAGTTTTATTTAAGAATCAAATATATAAGATTTAACAAAAAGATATGTATGACTTTAAAATATTCCGAATTTCAATCTCTTACTAATAATTCAGATTTCTATTTAAAATTTCCTTTAACATGATCAACAATCCATTTTAATATTTATTCATTTCTCATGTTAAATATTGGAGAAAAAGGAAATGTTTTCTTTAAAAAGTTAAAATATAAAAATAATACGAATATAATTTTGACATGTTTTTGAAATAACTGATTTATTTTGCTCATCAATTTTTTCATCCTCCCAAAACTCTACCTTCCTCTCCCATTATTCCCATATATTAACCAAAATTGATTTTTTTTTGAGATTATAAGATATATTCAGAATTAGAACGATTTATTTATTATAACTTAAGTAATATTAATTTACATTTTAAATCATACATATTATTTTTTTACAATTTGTGACATTTTTAATTTCTTAACTATTGATATAGTATAAATTTTAATTTTGATCTTTATAATAAATAATTAAGTATATTCAATATTTAAGTAACTGAAATGTGCAATTTTTGTTTCGTTTGCTTTTGAATATTAACAAATTTACCATATATAGATATCAAACATTACAAAACAGAATAAATATGACATTCCTATCTAAAACAACTAAAACACAAAATTTAATTAGTTAAAAATTAAATGCACTTCATATGATATTAGAAAAAATAAATTATGAATTTAATAATTATCGAAAAATGAAAAGTACTAAGTATTATCTTAATTCTTTGAGTTGTTAAATATCATAATGGTGAGCTTTAAAGAAAAGTTATCTACAAAAAAAAATCAGTGCATCACAGGCATGAAAGTGGACTTTTCCCCACAAAAAAATTTAACTTAATCAACAAGATTTAGACCTTTCCACTAAATTGCATCAAACTTTGATTATCATTAGTATTGAAGGTTAGATATAACGATAAAAAAAAAGTGCCCTAGGGAGTTAGATGTTTTTTTATTCGGGATTTGATACTCACGTTAAAATTTTATTAAATTTGGATTTATATTAAAGTTTTTATTTTGAGGGGGATTAGCATTTAATGTTTAGTATCATATTAGAGCGTGATTAAATGCAAATTCATGCAAAAAATAAGAGATTGAGTATTGACTGATAAATTCTATCAAATTTTATATATTAAGCAAATGGTATTTAGTCCTTTCGATTTCAAATACCTCTCTCTTTTGTTATCATTTTCACTGACTCTACTTCCTATCCTTATTTAATTTTAAAAAGGAACTTACACATATAATCAGTCAAAAATAACTAAATTTCTCTCTATAACTATAGTTTAATAATTACAATTCGTAGCTACATGTTATAGATAGGAGAGAGGCGAGCGAGAGAGGGCAAAGAGTGGGAGAGAGACGAATTGTATTTGTATATTGGTTAGATAGTTATATATATTATACATATGTATTTGTATGTACGGTAAGCGAGATGGGTGAGGGAGGAGAGAGGCGAGCGAGTGAGGGCAGAGAATGGGAGAGAGGTGAATTGTATATGTATATCGTGTTAGATAATTGTGTATATATGGCAAACGATTTTGGGAGAGAGGAAAGAGGCGAGCGAGATTTGGAAGAGGGAGGAGAGAGATGAGCGAGAGAGGGCAAAGAGCGGGAGATAGGTGAATTCTATATATATATCGGTTAGATAATTGTATATTATACATATGTGTTTGTATATTCTAGTGAATTATTCGTATAAAAACGTAACTAATTATACAAACTCGAAGTCAGCCCACATAATTAATATATGATAGTAGTTGTGAACGATAATTATAACAAACTATAACTGTGATAATAAGTAATATAAATTTGTTTAACCGCATAATATTCTCTAATTTTAACCCTTCATTTTCATTATTAATGTATCATTTAAACACACAAAAAATATTCATATACATCATGTTATCAAGTTAAATAAATTTATAGTTTTTTTTAAAATTACATAATTAAAAAAAAGTTAGTAAAACCTTAACCTAAACTCTTTTTTTAATTTTTTTAATAGAATAAAAATAAGCCGCCAGCCAAACAGTCTCAACAGGCACACTGAAGTCACGTGCTTCACACGTGTCTCCTTATAGAAAACGACACCTCTGTGTTTCTCCTGACTTTCACAATGAGTTTATAGCGACAAAAAGATCTTCGATACAATTAACGTTTTCCTCAGTTTCAGTTCATTAATACTCTGTTTCTTGATGTTCATCTCCGCGCCTTCATCTTCAATCTCCATCGGTAATCACAGAAATCATCTTTACTTTTTGATACAAAAGACAGAGGACTCAAAAAGTTCTCTTTTTTTTCGTTCAAGAACCCTTTTTTATGTGCCTGTTAAAAGGGTTATTGATTTTATTCATGTTTTTTCACTTCAATTTTTTGTGGGGTTGAGTTTTTATTTGAATAATTAGCACCCATTAGCAATAAATTTGATTTTTTTGGGTGGTGGGGTGGTGGGGTGGTGGGGGTGGAGTTCTTTTCTTTCTGGTATACTGCAGTTGTATGTCATAGTTTCTTGTGTTGTAAAGGTGGTAGTATTTTTGAATGTCTGTGGACAAGGAGGATGTTAGGCTACTCTTAAAATAAGTGTCACTTTATCATTAAGAAAAATATTAAATAGAAGAATTGAGCACTATTAACAAGAAGTAGTTCTTTCAACATACTAAGTTTTGTATTGAATTCCTAAGGTGACAATTTTGTTTGCTAAAGTGACAATTATTTTGGGATGGAGGGAGTAAATTCTATTGTAGTGGTGGTTGTTTGTCTTAACTATATTGCCTTAGAGGTTCTGTAATTCCACCAAATCATAAGTTTTGCTTCCTATATCTATAGGGTTAAGAAGAATTTGTGAGAACCACAAACTCTGCCTTTCTTCCTTCTACATTTCTCTGCAAATGAATAATTATGTATATCATTTGTTGTTTTTCATTGCTTGAAACCCAGATAAGAGAAGGACACTCTTTGTTAATAGTTTTTTTAAGTGTCATGGGTAACTGAATACCAAATACCTCGTAGCCTTCAACTCAATGAGATGTAGCTACTAATGTGCCATAGGTTTGTTCTCTTCATTTGGTGTTTAATGATGCATATAGAGAGTCTTAACATTCTTGATTGGAAAGGGTAGATCTGGGAGGTGGTATTGTGTCTCTTCTGGACCTTTTGAAATAAAAAAACGGAAGAGTTTGGAAGAGGTCTTACTTTTAGGCACAATTGATTAAATTGTGATCTAATAACCAAAATAAAATTTAGATGAAAGCAAGCTTACTTGTTCACATGATCTTAATGAGGGGATGCGTCTTGATTAGGTGTTATCATTTCTTTTACTTTTTAAGTTTTCTGTGGTCCTTAGTTTGCCTTTTATTTCTAAAGATATTGGCGACTGTTTCAGGTCCCTCGCAATGTTTCATATGTCATGCTGATGGAGGTAGTTGCTCAGCATCATTAGGAGCTACAAGCAGTTGGATCAAGCCATCATACGAGGTTCAGAGATTCTCTGACCATTCAGGTATAAGGTACATAGCTTGAGAATCCTTTTCCAATAATGACAAAGAAGCTTGACTTGACTGATATTTCTGATCCTCTGGGTTTCTGCTGCTTGTTGACCTACTTACCTTCCATAGTTAGCTATTGGTGTTTGTTGTGTCAAATTCTCTTTTTTCTTTGGGAACTCTTTAGTCCGAAGCCAGTTCGTTGGAACCAATATGGCTCTGCTCTTGGAGACTGGTAAGAAGTAAGAACAAGATCAGAAATCATCTTAATCTTCTTGGTCTAGTTAGGAATGATCTTGATTTATTCTATTCCATTCCTCAATGTAATTTTGTTTGGTAAATTATGAGTTAATCTAGATTTTACAAACTCCTAGTTCAGCAAGTCTACCCCTATTCCATATTTAGAACTTACATGGCTATAAGATATTCGACATTTTACTTGTCAAATGGATGTATGGAAGACTGTACAGATGGAAGTCATTTAAATGACTAGTTAGAGAGAGTAGCTTCCCGACCTCCGTTGAGTCGGTCTTTTCCAATCAAAGTCAGCAACTCAGCACCATCTTCTACCTTCAGGCTATCACCAACCATTACTTCCCATATTGCCAGAACGCCTAGATGCTTGAGACTTCGCCAGAAAAACCCATCACCCAAAGAGGCAGGTGTAATAACTTTACCACTACTAGAGATGATTGTTTAGTCAAGTACTCTTTGAAAGATATTAGTTTTCTGCATATGGAGACTCTAGTTGTGTGCACTTTGTATTGATATTTACTTCCCAAAAGCATTTGTGAACTTTGTATTGCTTTCGTGTTCTCTTTATTATATTACCATAGTTCTCAAAAAAAAAAAAATCTAACCTTTTCACCTTTTTTACTGAAGGAAAAAAGTTTACTATTCTGGTTCTACTGAAGTTTGGCTTTTTCCATATGAAACTATGTGGTCTTACACATGTGCTCCTCTCCTGTATAGTTTCAGGACTGAGAACCCTTTCTTTGGAGCTGCACAATCGCATTGGCTTGCTGTAGGACACGAGAGTAGCCTTTCAAGAATTTCAGTTGCAGCAGATTACCCAGATTCTGTTCCTGATTCCCCTAACTATGTCGGCAACAGTGGCTATCACCCTCTTGAAGGAATGCGGGACCAGAGACGAGTTCGTGATACTGAACTCACAGCTGCTGAAATAGCAAGGACAACTGTTGAGGTTTGCGCTAATATATGCTATATAAATTAGATATTGTTCATTCTACATGCAAGTGAAAAAAGTTTGCAAGGTATAAGTACGATTACATTTCTTTTGGATGGCTCAGATGGGGTATTTTTATTTCTAATTGTAGGCTAATAGCAATGCATTGTTGATATTCCCTGGCACGGTTCATTGTGAACCTCACGAACAAGTGTCATGGGCAGAATTTCAGTACGTGATTGATGAATATGGAGGTTTGTCTGTTTCTGTTGTAGTGTGTCTCACAGTGTAGTAATTTGATCATTTCCCTTATTATGTTCATATTTGATGGTTTGCTTTCATGTGCTCAGACATATTCTTTGAAATTTATGATGACAAGAATATCTTGCGGAATCGGGATGCAAGTAATTCCGTGGTACATATTTCTACTTTTATTTATATTTTGTCTTCATGGTTAATATCAGATCATGGTTGAGCTTTCTGTATTCTCGTTAGACATTGTGATTAGTATTTTCATATACCTATTAAAAATTGTGATTAGTATCTTCATAACTCATAAGCATGTCCTCTGAATTCGCCAAGTTCTTATTTATGCAGTGCAGTTATAATCTCTTGGCGTCTTATTTGGCTGCGTGTCATATCTCTATTAGTTATTGTCTTAAGGATCATACATGAACTGATGAGATCGCTAACAACCAACACCTATACCTTGGGTTGTTTTAATTAATTGTCACTTCATCATTTCTAAGGCTACTCATAACAAAAAGTGTTGGGGTAGCATGACTTTTAACACCTTTAATCATTATAGTGTTGAACCTGAAAATTGTTGCATTTGGAAGTCGGTGTAAGAAATGACTAAACTATCTCGATGATCTCTCACTTTATCCTCTTTGTACTTTTTCTTTCCATAGGGATGTGATTGGATCAAATAGCTTTACGCTAGTTGTCAACCTACCGCAACTCCATTTTATCCAGACTAGGGATCGACATAAGAATACAAAGCTCACACAGTCGGACTTAATGGCTTCAATATGTTTTTCTTCACTTTAATTTTATTTCCTCCTATCAATATATTAATGGAAGTTCTTCCTTGGGCACTATGTGAGCTGGCTAGTGTCTCGTTTTTGACATTGAGATTTGAATTAGACTTGTCTTGAGGTTGATAAACGACTGTTGAAGAATGTGTTATGTGGAATTTGAGTCGTAAGAGTGTAGATCTGTAGTGAAATATATATCTGTAGGTCAGTGCTGAAATTTCTACCATCCCTATTTTACTGGATTATTTCAGAATGCATTGATTGGAATGGACTTCTCCCAATACGAGAAGGGGAGGGTAGAATCACCTGATGACATCAATTTAGCAGGTGATTCTGTTGATGATTCTAATTTCTTTGACGGTTTCTTCGAGGTGAATAAACAACCAGTGCAATTTCACTATATAATTCAGCCGATAAGTCTTAGCTTATTCTTATGCTTACATGTGTCCTTGTATTTGTTTTCTGCAGGGCGAAAGTTCTGAGATGTACGACTATCAAGTTGATTGGGGGATGCCAGATAGTTCTAGCCCGCTGCACCCAGTTTATTTTGCTAAGTGCTTGACTAAGGTGGTTTCTATTAGTAACTCTCCTCCTAGCTATTTTTTGTTAATGAACTATTTCTCGCTCCTAGCTCTATTATGTAACTGTCACTTATATGTGTATGTTTTCATTTCCCAAATCTTATTCTTTGCACAATAACCAAAAAGAAATAATCAAAGGCATATACATAAGAAAAAGCCAGATGACATCACTACAACATCGTGTTTCATTTACTGAGTACATCTCAATCCACACTAGTTTCGATCAGTTTATTCAAGTACAATTAACACTTTTTTTATTCTCTAAAGCAGAATATGTAAAGTCTCGGCTTTTGATTCCCCAACCTTTTTCTGTATTAATGAGTTCGGGTTTCATGCATTTTTCTGGGAAAACATTGAAGAAATAAACTCAAATTCTAAAACAGGAGACAGTAGCTGTTTCTAAAATAATTTATAAGAAATCATTCACACATAAAACCGGAGGAACTTTTCGTATGAGCAACCAAATCACATCTTTACAGAATCGATGATGTTTTTAAAAAATAATTCACAAAGTAGTTATTTTATTGATGAGATCACTATTGTTGCTTATTTTAGTTGACCATATTATGGAAGCTTGAAACACAGTAGAAAGATAATGAATTTTCCTTCTTTTTTTGCCTTCTTTTTTTTAATTGAAAGTTGGAATATGAAGTACCTAGGAGGAGACATACAATGGTTGTTTTAAGGATCTATCTCAAAGTGAAGCTCTCAGTGACACTGTGTAATGGATATAAATATTAAGATAACCTTCAGAAGAGGAAGAACTAATTTACTGGTTTCTTGGGGCCTCACTCTAACCTGAACAAGGTCGGTTCTGTAGGCTCATAACACTGTAACCTTGATTTATAAGGATACAAGAACCAAGTCTGGTAGAGGAAATATGGCCATTAGACCAGAGCATGATTAACAACACCATAACCTTTGAGTCATGGAGCTGTAGAGATTCATTCTCAGCTCCAATCTTGGTGTGCTAGGATGGTCTATTGTTTTTTTTTTGATAAACCTGATTTCGGGCCAGCGCGTGTACCTCAACTGATTCCACAGGATACTTGCCACCTCACACCAACAACAGGTGCTAGGTAACTTTTCCACTAAAACTAGAACATATGGGAAGAAATCACCTAGTGTGTTTTTGTCTCTGTTAGGATTAGAACCTGAGACCTCATGATGCCAGGGTTATTTGGTATATGTTGCTTGTTAGTAGGTATTTTATAGAATAAGTGGAGGTGCATGAAAGCTTGGCCCGAACACCACAATTATAAGGAAAAAAAGACATTGAGGTGCAAAAGTGCCAATCAAGTTCTGTCTCAAAAAAAAAGTGCCAATCAAGTAACATGCAACAAAAAGTACAATAAAAACTCTTCTGCATACTGCACTAAAGTTCTTGGTACGCCTTCCTGTATATTATATTATTACCTCTCTCTGGATAATGATCTCGCATTGTTGAGTTTGTCCACAATAGTTATGGGATGGGATTTGGTCTCATGCTATTAGGAAGTTCTCACATCAGGAACTAGCTTTTGGGACCCATCTAAATTCTTGGTCTACCCGATATTGGGCTTTCATATTATGTTGTCCAAGCTCTAGTTAATAGGCCTAGCTAGGTATGCAGCGTTTGCTCATTGGTTGTGGGATGGGGATTTGGTCTCCTTGTATGGTTTTGGTAATCCTCATCTCATGAGCTAACTTTTCGTGTTGAGTTAAGTTCAGGCTAGTTTTTGATCCCCCATCATACATGAGATGCTATGTGACGTATGGTTTTCAGAAATGACATTTGCCCAACTTTTGGAGCATACATTTAAACCTTAGCTTCTTTAATGAGTTGTGCATTAAATGGAATATGCTCGAACAATATGCTACATTTTCATTGTGTCTGTTTTAAATTTGATTTTTCTGAATAGACATTGTCCAACTTGGTTCCTCTCAAGCCACAACCTATTGTGTATTTCGTAGGCTGTTCACATGAAACATGCTAAGATGATGGATCATCCATCAAATGGCATTTCAATTTGGGGACGCCTCAAGCCTGCCTTTCTGGAAGAAGAATATTACGTGCGAAGGCTCTTCAGTGGCGATGAAGTTAGTGACGGCTCCACCTTGGATTGGAAAGGTAAAGTTGAGCAATCAATAATTCGTTTCACACCCTGAGGGAAGCAGGGAATTTTCAAAATTCAAGGCTAGAAAATGTTATCTACGTTGTTTTGGTATCATAGTTTGTTGTCTTGGGTATTTAAATGGAGAAGGGTAGAAGGGCTGATGCGCAAACCGTGAGTGACGCAATGGGGATTTCTCATTTATAAAAAAAAGAATGTTTTCCTGATAAGTGATAAGTGGAAAATGTTTCTTCTGTTGATACCTTCATCTCAGGGATGATTGCTCATAAGCATTATGTATGTCTATACCTTTAAATCAATATTTGGCCTTAAGATTGCAATACAAAATGATGTATTTGCAGTAGGGATTAAGGTATAGACGATATAATGGAGTCACCTAAAATGAACTTATAGAATAGTCTAACTTAGATGAAGCTGAAAGGGGATGTTCTGGTAACAAATTATGAAATTTAGTAACTTCTCGAGGGCTGTTTAGACTACAGATTTTGTTATTTTTTCAGGTTTAGTTTCAGGTTTTAGGAGATCCAAAAAA
Source organism: Solanum pennellii (assembly GCF_001406875.1). Taxonomy (NCBI): domain Eukaryota; kingdom Viridiplantae; phylum Streptophyta; class Magnoliopsida; order Solanales; family Solanaceae; genus Solanum; species Solanum pennellii. Next base: position 56,056,287 of record NC_028642.1, read on the forward strand.
AAAAAGAGAGATTGGAGTAGAAAAAGAGCAGGAATTATTTGAAGGAAAAGAAAGGAGAATGAGGAAGGATCAGTAGATATTTCTCAAATATTTCTTTGTGCAAGCTGTCCCCGTCTCCTGAAACTCGGAATTATGCTATGTGCTTCTTTAGGAGATATTGGCGGAAAATAACAAAAGCTATATGTGAGTCTTGAACTTGAGGCCAAGAAAAGACATGAAACTTGAAGCAAGTCTTGAACTTATGGCCAAGCAAAGACATGAAACTTGAAGCATCATAACTTTACTTTCTTTGATCCCCTTCCTCCTATTAAGTCTTTTAAGTTAAAATTCCTTTCACTTAAACCCACCTTTGGGAGAGTTCCTCTACAATATTCATTCCTTTAACAAAAGTGTGCCTTATCCCTTTCAACTCATTTATTTAACCTGCAAAAACTGTATTGGTCTGCGCTGTTAGCTGTATGATCACTGATCTTAGTTTAGAATGATCTCTTACTCTAGATCTCAGATCAGTGTATGTGACAGTGAGAGATCTGGCCACAAAGAATCTTGTTCCTTTTCGAGTTTTTATTGTATTATTTGATTATTTATCTGTTGATTTGCTCCTTTTTTGTAACAGATGGAGAAATTTTGAGCTTTAGTTCAAGATATGACAAGAGCCGCACTTTGTCTTCTATCTACAGATTGGAAATCATGAGAGTCGACCTATTTTCTGTGTATGGTGCTCAGGTATGTACTTAACTCATTTCGTGCTTGTGACGGGATTCCAGCCAACGAAAATCTGATTAGTGGGGTGGGGTGAAATGTGTTGATTCAAGTATTCTCTGTGTTCTTACTTCTAAAGATTATGATGCACATGTTTGGTGTGTGTTATGCACAATCCATTTTAAGTAGTCATACACAAAAGGAGGAGGTTCTAGGTTCGTCTTTGGAAAGATGGTTTGTGATAAGTCACCTAAGTATGTCCAGGTGTGAAGGGGGAAATCTTGAGGAGTGAGGGATTAAAGTATGTATTAAGTCTCTCTTTGTCACATCTTAATCTTTCTTATTGAGTAGTATTGCATGTATGGATTATCTAGTTTTAGTATTTCCTATCCGAAAAGAACTGAAATATGGTAGAAGAATACGATGAGTGCAGAAATGAAAATACTGTTTTTTGAAGTATTCTAGGACCCCGATAGGCAATAATGTAATGCTCAACGTTCATCCTTCTTTTTTGACGCAGTTAGCAGTAAATTTGTATGACTTCCATGATGCTGAGCCTGACAGTCTTGTATACTCAGCTCCAGCAATTTTAGAGTGGTTTCGGCAGCAAGGAATAAGGTGCAAATATGCACTTAAAGCTCTTTGCAGAAAGAAAGGACTTCATGTTGAGGTACTCGTCAATTGATGCTGATGCTTAAATTTTGATATGCATAGAAGTTGCAAAGAATTAGGTTGATCTAGTGCTGTTTCTACTCTTCAAATGATGGTTCTTTTGTAACACTAGTTTGGACCATCAAATTTACTCTTATTCGCGAAACTCCATTTAGAAGTTGAAATCTAGTATTCTGATGTAAATGTTGGCAGTTATTTCGATATCCTTTTTTCCCGCTTTAACTTTTTCATTTCAATAAATGTTTGATTGATCATGTCATTATCTTACATTAGAAAAGTTCAATGAGAAGTGAAATCATAGCTAAAATCGAACATTCTGCTCAAGTATTGGAATTTTTCATATTTTATGTATCAGTCTTTGCAAACATCTAATACAACATCCACCCTTTTTGCAGAGAGCAAATTTGATTGGAGTTGACAGTCTTGGCATGGATGTCAGAGTTCTCTCTGGAACAGAAGTGTGGACACATCGTTTCCCCTTCAAAGTTAGGGTAAGTAATAGAAAATACTCGACTATATACACTCACAGATGTGTCGTGGTAAAAAACAATATGAAGTGAGTGATCTGATGTTGTTTGTAAATGTTGCTTCGGTGTTCTGGAAGTGAGCAAAGTAGAACTTGCATATCTATAACAGGATGAGAGACTACTTGCTAATGTGAAGTGTGTTACTTTTAATACACGCCTCATGTCACATGGTAGAACGCTTTTTAGTTAAAACATCTCAAAACAATAGACATTATCCGAGTCATGGGATTGACTAACTTGAGAAGGCGTTTATCCCTCCCTCGTCTATCCATCAAGATGAATGAAAATGGTGACCTTTTTACTGCTTTGGAGACGTTCTTGGCCAAAAACGTTCTTTTCTGTTACATTTCTCTCTGTACGACTAAGTTTATGCGAAGCTTAAAGTAACTGAGATTTTGATTCTTTTTACTATGGCTTCTCTGCAGGCACATTCAGAGATTGCTGCTGAGAAACAGATCCGTCAGCTTCTTTTTCCCAGGTCTCGTCGTAAGAAGTTTAGAACTGCTGAAAGAACTGGAGATTTGGACTCACTTTAAGTTTAATCTTACTGTTTAGAAACAGATGTTATGAATAAACGTATTATCTATATATGTTACTAAATAATTGTATGCAGTTAATTCTCAGTTTTGATTTCTTTAATGTCATTCTGCTAATGATTTAGTGATGGATTTGAATTATATATAGTGATCAGTTGAAACCCCCTTTGATTAGATATACGAAGATAAAAAGAGGATAGTTATATAATGATTGAATATGGGGATTTCTAGTTTATAAAAAATAGTGTTGTCCTTATAAGTGGCAACTTCAAATGGGCATTATATCGAAGTGTGACACTTAATCGTAAATATTTGTTCAATCGGATTATTTCAAACATTTATTTATACTTGGCTATCTACGTTGAAGTGAGACATTTATCTTAAATATTTATTCACGTATGAATGATTATATTGAAGTGAGACGCATTTATTCACATCGACCTAACTATATCAATGCTTATTTTAAATATATTCTTCAAACTTGATTAAAGTGCTCATAATTAATTAGATTCAAGGACTAATTTAGCGATACTCAATCTAATTTAAGGTTAAATATGTTTGATCAAATAACAGTAAGGATGAAATTGCAATATACAATAATTAAGGGAGAACGGGACTAAAACTACTATTTTCCCGCCACTTTTTAACTCCTATTAAATTTAGTCACCAAACAAACCCTAGCAGCCCTAAGTTTCTTCCTAAGTCTCCGTCAGAGTCGCCGGGAAATAGACCGGAGAGAGCAGGGGGACGATGAGAGTATACAATTTTGGAGTCTAGAACTTCTGTCAACCTGTGCTTGTTAATTTTACAGAGTCTTAATATTTCATATTCTCTGAAATGGATGTAGACGAGATTGAGGAAGAGGAGTTTGGATTCTCGAGAAATTATTTCCTTGCTAAAGAATTGGGCTCTTCTTCAAGGAAAAAATCTGCTCGGAAGCTTTCAGAAATTGATCTCGTTGACGAAGAGGTTTGTGTTTTTGACTCCTATTATTGTTCAACTGTATGTACAGCTTGAGCTGATTGCACCAACTGTTCGAACACTACATTCGTGTGCTGTAGTCTTTGGCATTAGTGGCCTGAGCATATGTATTGGCTATTGTGCTATGGCTTTTTTTTGATAGACTGTCTTTTGATTGTTTGTTCTGTGATCGACTGTATAACCAAAAATTTTGACATCGAGCTATCGAATGTTTGCCAATTCTTATGTTACAAAGACTCTTCTTTATAGTATATAGCATAGTCACTTCCTGCAAAAAACTAGGAGAAAAAGAGTATCCCTTAAGAGAATACCTTTGCTAGACCCAAATAGATTGGATGATTCATTTAAGTAATTGTTATCACTTGATGAAATATTTGAGAACATGCCCCTCTTATCCTATACACTGTGTTTCAATCAATTCTACCGTGTGTAGACGTACAGTAGTGACATTTTCTTCTTTTTTGTCAGCATGGACACATAATATTTCAGATAAGCGTTAGGGCAGATTTGTGATTTTTGTTAACCGCCATTTTATGTTTATCAGTGTCCTAAGATGTTAGACAAAATTTGTGATTTTTGTGATTAAGGAGAAAAGAAGGGCTGATTACTCATTGGATTTCCAATAAGTGCTTGAAGTTGCATTTACAAAAGAGATGGACTACCTCATAATGTGGTCTGTGATCATTCAAATGATAAATCAATGGAAAAAGGCCATTGTACTATACCCTCAAAGATGAGGGTTTATGCACAATCTCCAAATCATACTATTTGTCCATGTTGTGCTCAAACATAAGAAAGAAGTCCATAACAATTATTGTTGCATGCAGGAATTAAGAGAGGTGGCAGCTAGTATTGAACCCAAACATGAGAAAGAAGTTAATGAGTTGATCAGTAGCTACCAAAGTTTATATTCAAAATGGCTTTTTGTGCTAAGGTCAGAGTCCTGATATATCGGTTTACTCTATGCTATCCTTTTTGGTTAAGTTTTTTTTATTTGCCTTTTTTCCATTATCTATCAAATTTAAACCAGGAAGGTTTTCCTTACTAATTTTCTTTTAATTTAATCTGATAGGAGCGGCTTTGCACTTTTGATGTATGGATTTGGATCAAAGAAAGCTTTGATTGAAGATTTTGCCTCAAAATCTTTGACTGAGTACTCTGTCGTAGTCGTCAACGGGTATCTCCAATCTATAAATCTTAAACAGGTATTCGTCTATTGTTTTCTTCCTTGTTCAAAAGTTGTGCTTTCTTGGTACCTATATTTTAAAAATATTGTGTAGAAAGTCTCAAAATCCTCTGTGCAAATTTTGTGAAAAATGATATTATAGGCATGTATATCAGGTCTAGACAGCTTACTACAAGAGCACTGATCATGCAGGAGCATTTGCTTATTGAGCTGTGTTTGGTTTGGTTGCAAGCTTCCTACTTTAGTGCGTTACAGGCTCACTGGCATGGATTTTTAATTTAGTGCTGACAATATTTTGAAGATTATTGTTATATGTTATAACAGTGCTAATGGCTTTAATGAGGGGGCTATGACTGAAGATTTCACATTGGCTTGTCCAATAAGATGGTTATGCCCAGACTTCACAATCCTAGAACAATTGAAATAGAATTCAAGTGGTTGAAAATAATTCCGAACGCTCCTTTTCTCTTGGTCTGATGGAGGCTATCAATGCTTGAAACATCAATAACTGTGTACACAATTCATGTGATTCTTGGTGCATAGTCACTGGGACTTAATATGGCAATAGTAATTCCTTTTTCTTAAGTTCCTATGCTTGTTCATAATATCAACAATTACTGCAGCTCTGACCACTCCCTCATTGTGATATCATATGCCAAAGATCTCCATGAGAAGCACATTTGACATTACGCATGTTGCTGGTGCACAATCTTTCTGAGTAATACTAAGAGATCAGCTATTGTTGATTTATAATTTCAGGTGGTGATAACACTGGCTGAGCTCCTCTGGGATCAAGTAAAATTGCGACAGAAGACTACCTCAGGAAGTCTGTGTAAAAGCCAACAACCATTTAACACCAGATCCATGTCTGACCTTCTTACTTTTCTAGACAGCCCAGACCTAGAAGTCGAGGACTGTTTTGTTTGCATTCTTGTTCACAACATTGATGGTCCTGGATTACGTGATTCTGACAGCCAACAATGTCTTGCAAGCATTGCTGCTTGTTCTCATGTTCGTATGGTTGCTTCCATTGACCATGTCAACGCTCCTCTTTGTAAGAGCTCCCTGAACACCTGTGTGAGCGTTTATATAATTGGATACAGGAGTATTTGTGGAAATCTTTTCTCCGTGTGTTGCATGTACTAGTGCATTTTACTAATTTTACGTGTTTTAAGAGTTTCTAGGAGTAGTTTCTTTTGCTAATTGCTGCTTGAATGTAAATATATATCACTTTAACTATACCATCTGATGCTGAAGTGTCAAATTCTAGTCATTTCCCTTAATTATGTAACTTAGGCTGGTGTTTGAACTCTTGTTTATTATTTGCATGTCACATTCAAAAAGGTCTTATATTTGCTTTATTGGCTGTCGTATATGCCAGTGTGGGACAAGAAGATGGTTCATACACAATTTGACTGGTACTGGTGCCATGTTCCTACTTTTGCTCCATACAAGGTTGAATCAATGTTTTTTCCTTTCATCCTCGCCCATGGGGGCAGTGCACAAAGTGTGAAGACAGCTTCAATTGTCTTACAGAGTTTGACTCCGAATGCTCAAAATGTTTTTAAAGTTCTTGCTGAGCATCAATTGGCCCATCCTGATGAAGAAGGTAAGTGCTTTCATACTTTGCTTTCCCGTTTCTATCTCCATTTCCATGTATGTTGATGCGATTAGGTCTATGCCTTTAGTCATACCTTAAAGTTGGACATGGTTCTTGTTAGGTATGCCAATCAACAATCTGTACAGTACGTGCCGAGAACGGTTCTTGGTGAGCAGTCAAGTTACTTTGAATTCACATTTGACAGAATTTAAAGACCATGAGTTGATCAAAACCAAAAGAAATTCTGATGGTCAAGATTGCCTTTGTATTCCTCTTACAAATGAAGCCCTTCAGAAACTTATAGCAGATATCGTTTAATAGAGCTTCTAATACAAGCAGCAGAGGCATGTTTAATGTATGACAAACTTCATGTGTAAAAAAGTGCACATCTTTTCACTTGTGCATAGGAGTTGGCCTGATCCTCAGCTGCAACATGTTAGGATATCTATTTAAATATGGTTAACCTATCAAGCATCTCACAGAGAGAGCAATATGACCGGAGTGATTTCAGTTTGTGGCTTTGTTAGATCCTCATGTAATGTTGCGATATTTATGGAGATTCAGTTATGTAAAAAGACCAATCTTCTTGGAATGTATTTTGTTTCTTAATGTATTTTAAGAAGATTACACAATTTAACTAATTAGAGATTATTATATTTCAGCTGTAACCCCAGGCAATGGAGCCACGAATCAATTTTTAAAGTGACTTCATACACAGGAGGAGGTATTAAGCAATAGTAGAAAATGTTTTTGACTTCAAAAGCTTACAATAATACTGAAGTTTTATTCAAGTAAAATGACAGAGTTAACTGTTTGGCAGCTACATCACATTAACGCAAATGGAATAAGACCTTTCCTACAGGGGGATAGAGGAAGAAATAAAAAAGAAAGAGAAGTCCTAAAACTACAATAAAGTTATCTTCCGTATATTCCAGGCACTGTTTCGGCGTCAAAACTTTGCCTGTTTTCTTCAGTTCTTGAGCTCTCAGTGGCATCTTTTCGTGCAGGATTATCTAGGCCAGTTTCCTCGTCAAATCGCTTGCTTCTTACAATGCCTTCATCAGCTACGTTCTTATCCACCTTATCCCGCCTGAAACGGAAGTCAAATATGTAAAGTTATTCTGCTAGTGAATAGTGATTTGCTTTCTCACATAGGAATATATCTAAGTACTGCAGCAGCAACTCGACTGTTAAGGATCTCATCAGTGAACAAGAACAAACTCTTTAATGTTCTACATTGTGATAACTAGACTAAATTGATAATCAACAGAAACCATCCAAATCCAAGTTAGGATTAAGTGCAGAACAGGCATGTTGGAGGAGAGTTATCACGGATAAGTACGAAGTTCAGGTTTTGGGTGGATGACAGAAAATCTCTCAAGGGTAGCTTTATGGAGGAGTATTGTGGAAGGAGTTCTACCAAGATGTTAAAACATTTAGAGATAGTGATGGCACCATAATCAGCTTCTGGAAGCAAAAGGGTAATACCACATGGTGAAGCATTCCAAGTCCACTTTCATCATATGCAACCAGCAGAGAGCACTGATGACACAGCTTTGCGAAGAACAGAAAGGAATAATCTTTTTGGAACCTGAACTATTGGAGAAATTTCAAAAATTGGCAGACTGGAGAAATTAACAGTTCACTTGAAGTCTTATATTAGCAGGTATCATTAATGGAAAAGGATAAATGGAGATATGAAGGGCACAGAGTTCCCTTATTGCCCGATTTAGGTAACTAGGCTGCCAATGGAAGTAACTTTCTTCAGCTTTTTAGTATCAGCTGCATATGGTGGATTTCCCATCATATAAATAAAAGCTTAACCGACAGTTAGATTATCCTCTTAGTTCTATGAAAACATGGACAAAAAAATAATCTAAGCGCTATTATACAAAAAAAGAAGATAAACCCCATTCAGGAACCAAATTGTTACTTACCCAGAATAAATAAGAAGACCTACAGCAACAGCAGCAAAAGCTACAAAATATATCCAGTCAACCTGTAGAACATGATACTGATTTCAGAACAACACTAATAAATCACAGAAAATGTATTACTTCCTCGTTTAAATAGATTTTAGTGCTCAAAATGAAAAGAAGCCGATTGTTCTGCAAACCTTCTGATGGTATACAAAGATACGAATTACAACAGCCCACATATCAGAGGTAAGCAAGGCTAGATTTAGCATTGTAGCACCACTCCTCTGCATCCAAAAGGTGGCATCTTAGAATGAAAAAAAAAAAAAACTAGCTCCAAACTAATGAGCATCAACAGAAAATAACTATCAAGAACCAAGAATGAGATGATATCTACAACACCACATCATTTTCTTTAACAGGTCAACATAGTGTAGATTGCAACACAACTATATTTAGATTGGAACATAGTAAACTGCCAATGGCTTATTTTATATATTGATGGAGAGATTGAGAGAGGGGGCAATACCTTCAGCAAAACGGGAACAAATGAGTAGAAAAGAAACATCGCCAATGCAAATCCAACAAAGGGAAGTGCCTGAAATTCCACATGGTAATAAATGTTTAAACAACTTGATGTGAGGATAAACTAAAAGACTGCCAGCAAAAGGACAATGAAACAGATTACATGAACACAAAATGAGAAGGAATGATGAGTCAGTTCCCCTCTTAAATAACCTCACAACTCACATTATTAGACTTACTTTTGGACTGGCAAGTTAGGCTCCTTGAAATAAAAGACCCCAACATATCTCATATTTCTATATTGTTTCAGTTAACAGATTTCAGTGACTTAGCCTGAATGCCCCTACTCTGAGCCCTCGCACCATAGCCCACCACCTTTATCCCAATTTCCTAAAATAACAGCCCTCTATTTCTTTTTTTTCCAGTTTTAGAATTAGAATTAAGATGGGAAAACTTACTCTTTTGTAGCGTGTACAATTTGTTAGCAGAAGTGGTTGAACATAAAAGAGTTATAATGTTTTTGAAAGTGGAATGAGAGGATCTGAAAGCTTGGATACTGTTTTATACTTTATAATGGTGTAAGAAGTACGATGTTGCTTTCTCAATCACATCAGATTTCATTCCTTTTTCAGCAGTGTTTTTCCTTTTCATTATTGGGAGGGCAGATGACTGTATAGGAACATCAGGAAAATGTGGACCCCATTCTTCTTAGAATTAAAAATAATGCAGGTTGTGTATTGTTAAGTTCACCTTTTAAAATTACAGCTTCATGTTTGGGTTCCATTGATACTTGTGGGAAAAAGAAGTGTTCAATTAAGTCATAAATCCAACATCAGTGAACTTGCTCAGAAATTAAAGATAATAATGCTACACCAGTTTGCTCTTCTGAAGGCAGCATTTATGTCTTTCTTCATTTTCTGTATACATGTTCATTTGCGAGGAAGTAGATCAAAGATAAGAGACTTACTGCTCCAGCTGACCAGTGAATGGACTTCAACTCATTGCGCTCAAGTATGCCTCTGTAGCATGGTTAAAGAAATTGCGTACAGAAAATCATCAGTAGTGAAAGAATATGGATTTATCAAGAAAGAAGTTTAAACCCTATAAGCTCTTATAATGACTGAATTAAGTATCATCCAAATGTGTGAATTGTGTTTTGAACATCAAAGAGAATTAGGATACATTTGGCAACCACTAACAATGGCACCAAAAAGGCCCAGAAATGCCATGAGTTCAACCATATCAGCACTTTTGACAAAAAACTCCTGCATAGAACATGAAATTAAAGCATTAACAATGTGAAACAGGCTAACCAACTTGAGAAACAAGACCAAGAAAGAAATAGTTCATAGTAAAAAGGGTAATGTACTGTACAGGGAATCAATGCTACCTGAGAAAAATATAATATATACGAGAATGGAACTCCCCGTCTATTATTGCCTTCACAGTTTGTGGAATGACTTTTATCCTTTATCATAAGGTGAATTGCTAACAACAACATATGTTGTGTAATCCCAGAAGTGGGGCTACGCACCCCTACCTTGTGAAGGTAGAGAGGTTGTTTCCAATAAACCCTCAAGTAAAGCATTTTAAAGCAGGTTTGAGAAGAAAATACAACAGTGCAAAAATAAACAATATAGCAAAGAACAGTAACAACAATAAATAATACAACTGAAGCACAGGAATAACGGATAATATAGCACTCGAAGGACAAGATAATAGGAGAGTAATAGTAATAATACTGAGAAGGAACCTATAGTCTTCTACCCTAATCATCGACCTCCATATCCTCAAGGGTCATGTTCTTGATAAACTACAGATATGTCATGTTTAATCACCTCTCCCCAATACTTCTTCAGCCTACCTTTACATCTCCTCCTACCTACCATTTCCAACCTCCTCGCTGAGGCATCCACACAGGGAAGAAAGAAGTTCTCTAACTATACATAGATATCATTTTTGGTTCAAAAGAGCAAGTGAATAACTGAATATTCACAGATATCATTTGCTTACCTCACTGACATTACTAACGGCATATAATGTGGCTCCAGCAATTACAAGTATATCCCCTTTGATAGGATTGCTACCACCTACAGCAGTGAGAAATTAAAGTATTATTTTTCTGCTAATAGACATGCTGAATTTGATTTAAATGGAGCCGGCAAATTACTAAAGCGCAAAATCACTAAAATGAGAAGCAGCTGGATTAGATTCACAACGAATCATATGATTACCCCCTTTCAAAAAGTAGCAGATGATATACGATCATACATATAAACCAACTTAAGCAATGGAAAAGGGCATGCAGTGAAGCCACATGAATAATAAACATCAAAGGGAACAAGTAGGATGACTACTGGTTGTAACAGTATTACTTGATCGATCTTCGGCATGTACATCTGAAAATATCACCAGGACAATACCAGCAATACAGATGGCAACACCAACTAATTTTCTGGGTCTGTATTTTGTCTTCAAGAAAAACCACGTAAAAAGCAGAACACACGGAATTGCCCAGCAATCCAGCAACATCACACTTGTTAAGGATGTGTACTGGTAAGCCTTCACAACTGCAAAGCAAAGGCAACAGAAAATGAACTGAGAGTTTACTTAATATCAAAACGTGGAATTCCTATTTTGTGCAAACATGCATTGCCAATCCTCATAATCTCAATCCAGATGAGGAGATTATGGTCTGTACAAGTACAGATGAAACTACGTATTTTGAGAGACGATGCAATGCTAAAGAAAAGTCTTCATAAAACACTCATATGGTTTTGTGGTCAATCCTAGCAAGAAACAATCGAAGAACAAACACTAGAACGTTGAGGAAGAACTATGGTACTGGTTTTTTTTGTTCTGTTGTCCAACATCATGATGTTCCCATGATGCATAATAATCACATAGTTCAACTGACATGCACGGAATTGCCTTTAATAATCACATAGTTTAGCTGACATGGACGGAATTGACTTTTTAAATAGAAGTAACATTGCATGTATATCGTTTAGTAAAAAGCAAGTCATCAAGGTTTGATCAGTGAATACTCATCAAGTAGAACATGTTCATTTCTGAAAGATTGAAAGAGATGGAGAAAGATAAGGGAGAACAGTTCAGTTGCATTCCATCCACAAGAGAAGGTAAGTAAGGCAATTACCTAGAAAGTTGGCCTCCACATCAACTATTCCAAGGAGGATGTAAAAATACCATTTTGCCTGGTCAAACAGAAAAGAAAATGAAGGTAAACAAAGCATCCAATCTGAATGCAACAGCTTGCTAAATTAAATAAGCATCAGCAAATAATGTTGTTTAAAACAAAGAAAAAGAACACAATTCTTAGGAATTCTTTTGAATATAGATGTCCAATATCTGATAACGGCATTAAAAGGAGCTTTTACATGTCATGGGAACTGGGATACTCAATCCATAGTGTCAAGGTTTCAAGTTGAATACTCGCCACATATGGTATGCTAGCCAACCTTTGATCCTAAGAGTATTTGATAAGGTATATAAAAGTTTTGAGCTACTCTCCCCCACCCCACCCCCATCCCCTCCTGTCACAATAAGGGTTTAAGTTGGATATTCATATTCTACAGAAAATAGCAACACATCAGAACTTGTTCAAGCAATGGGCCTCGAAACGAGTTCAGGCTAGTTTTTTGGTTCTCAAATTAAGCATTCGTCAAAGCCCTTAAACTTACACCCAAAAGCTTTCACTCTATATGTGCTGAACATAATTCTCTTTTAATAACTACTTAGGTGAGAAATGAAAATAGGTGTACTAAGTGGGAGAATATGCAAGGCCAATAGAAAAGAAAATGTTGTATGGAGAAAAACCAAATTAGGCCTAATTACTCTTGCAGGAATTGCTTAGGTCTTGGACATATTTTGAAATACTATATTTTTTTCCTGAGCCTAGGATATTCAACATGCCTCAGAACACTGATAACTAACTTCCACCACAAAATGTCAGCCTTCATATACTTGTCAAAAAGTATTGTCATTCTTCAGATATATGGCAAATAATTAAATTGCAGAAAGCACATTAGAAAATTATATGCCGAACAATGATGAAAAATCTAACTGAAGCAAACCTTGATCCCTTCTTGCCTGTAAATCATAAAAACTCCATAAAATAATGCCAAGAGCACGTAATTAAGAAAAGACTGGGACGTCGGTGCATTGATTCCTATAACAAGGAAACAAATTACTTATCAAAAAAAGAGATATGGATAAAGGACACTAAATATTAAATTACACTTTGTCTTTTGAAGGAAGGAATGGAGAGGCCAAGGACAGAATATTGGGTGGCAATATCTTCTATATCACCCCCAAATTGTTGCTATCTTTGTACGAAATTTTCTGAACGTCCGTGTTTAGAACATCATTGCTACCCTCCCCTTGCACTTTACCATCCATTAATACAAGCTAAAAGAGACAAAAATATTCACAGAGCCATCTCAAGAACTCAATTTGCTAGCTAATACTGGTTCCACTCCATAGGGATGATGTACTTTGACCATAGACTAGATACTAAGCAAAATTCTGTGGAAAAAGAGTGTCTGGATAACAAAACTTGGAAGGGAAGTATTGTTTTCCAATTATCTACCTCCCAAACTGAATCTCCAATTTTCATTTATGAGCCCACAATTAATATTTCACTACATCCACCATCTTCAATAACATATCAATCTTACCCTTTTAATCAAATTCAAATTGTGGTGTCGGCCCGAATCAGCTTTCATGCACCTCGACTAATTTCACGGAAAAACCTAACACCTCCCACCAACAAGTACCGGATAACTTTATCCACCAAAACTAAAACACGTGGAAGGATCACCTAGTTTTTTTTGTCTCGTTGGAATTTGAACCTGACACCTCATTGCTCCAATAACTTCATTATTGACCACTGGGCCCCACGCTTGAGTACTTGCCATATATATATATATATGTATAATTAAAAAAAAGTATATATATATAACTGTTCAATGCTATGATGAATCTATACCTCTACCAAAAACTTAGCTCCTACAACAGAGAGTCCACCCACTCGAGCTACAGATTATATAATTTACATCAAAATCAAACAGTATACCTAAAAAACTCGAACAGAAAGTAAAATTAAGAGAGAATTTTACCTTTTCTAGCGAGTTCGGATGATAAAAACCCAGTAGAAGTAATCAAAAGGGAGAGAAATTGCCCTAACAGGAGATTAATCAATGTCTGTTTGGTCCAAATTCCCTTCATGTTCATCATAATTTAGCAAATTACTCAATACACTTATATACCTTCAAATACTGGGAAAAACCCCAATTAATCACCACGAAGAATTTTCAGAGAGAATGCAGAAAACTGCAGACTCTCTTTGTTCTTCAAAATAAAATTAATATTTTTTTGCCAGGATTATATAATAAAGCTTTTATGATGATAAAATTGATTAGTATTCAAATTAGCTTTAAGCCGAATCTTTATAACAACAATTAACGGCCGTAAAGACTTCAAAAATTCTTTTCCATTGTCGCCCATTATCGTGAGAAATTGACCAACTAATAATATATTTATTATTATTATTATTATTCGCCAACAAATTATTAAAAAAAATTAATTTCTTATTAGTAGCAAATCTTCCAATTAATATAAATTAATAGTCAATGTTGTAATCATCATATGGTGGGTCCAGTCTATTGGCCGACTATAACATATGCGTGGACTTTTAATCAATAAATATAAATTATTGGGTGGAAGAAAATAGTTACCTAATTATTAGTATATAAATCTTTTTTTTATATTTTATGAAAACATCCATCATTTGTAACTTTAGACTAAATTTTTCATTTCTAATTTATTGTAAAAAATTTATATCGTTATATAGTATTTTATATCATTTTTATTTGAGTTTGTTCTCTGTAATTTATTTTCAATTATTACAAATAGTAATAGTAGTTTTTCATATATAAAGCAATGGTATTTTTTTTTTTGTTTTCTTTCTCTTTTTTCAAATTCAGATTATGTATGTTGGCATGATTTTTCACGGAATAATTTCATTATAAAATGATACAAATTTATAGATATTTTTATAATTTTTAAAATTTACAAGTATAAATCATATTTTTTTTTAAAAAAAGATAAATATTTCTCTTAAATTTTATGGTCAAACATATGGTGAAATTTTACCCAAAAATAACTTGCCTAGAATATTTATAAATTTATGGCCAAACACTAATTTATGTTGAGAATTTACGAAATCAACTTTCCTATCCAATTTTAAAAAATAAACATAAAGTTTTATTTTGTAAACGTTTTATCTTTCTCGAAAACTTACTATATAGGAATAGATTGAAAATGATATTGTTTCTTTTTCTTTTAAAAGAGTTTTGCTTCTCCTAGTTTCTCAAAATTAATTTCTCTCCGAAATACAAATTGAAAATACATTAATTAACATTGATGATCAGTTTTTATTATTTTATTGTGATCCGTTTATTTTATATTTTTAATTAAAAACAATGACGTCCATTTTTATATTAGTATATAATGGCTATGAGATAAAATCGTACAATTCGTTGACTTTAGTTTGTCCTTTATTACTATTTATAATATAATTTAGAAAAACAATAATTTGCATTTTACTTAAATATATAAGGCAAATCCTAAAGATGCATGTATTCGAAATTTCTTTTTTAAAAAAAACAATTTAATGGATAAATGTCCATTTCTAATACTTGCAAGTTGTGAAAATCTATATAGGAATATAAATTCATAAAAAATATGAATCGTCTGAGGTCTAATAATAAAATTTGTATTTGATGTCAAATCAAGAATTAGAAAAAAAAATTATAATAAAATTATCATGCTAAAAATAAAAGGAAAAGAGAATAATAGAAGCAATAAATAATAAAAATAACAGAAACAAATAAAATAATAATTATATTCAAGATTTAGAATTTGAAACTAAAAATAAATAAGTGTTGCAATGTCAACTAGCAATAGTTTTTTTTTTTTTTTGGCTTGTGTAATGTCAACTAGAAAGAGTGTTATGTTGTACTAAGCTAAACTCTATCCACATTATAAATATAAATTATATGTCTCTATAAGTCGCATGATCTAATGCATTACGAAGAAAATCTTGTTGGTAGTGTCACCTTCAAATAGATTATGTAGTGTGCGATTTGAATATAGTCGGGCCTCTAATGTGATTTAGGACACAGATAGAATATGATAGATTGGATTAGTGTTTTAAAATGTGAGGGCGTGAGGTGAGATGTTTTATGTAGCAGAGACGAGACGTAAGCCCGGAGGTATGTTTTATGGATCTACGGGCCGTAATCTCACGTATATTCAATTTTATAATTTTATTACTAAGAAAATAAGCATAAATAGAACTTTCAATTATTTTACAAATAAATTTTAACAAATAGCCTATAATATATAGAAAAAATATTATGATTTTTATTTGAGAAATGTATTAATAATCAATAATTAAGAAAAAAATATTACAATTACCATTTGAGAAATATCATTACATCAATAATAAAAATATGATTTAAAGCAAAAAAGTTCAATATAATAAAATAACGCCTCGAGCGTACGTTTTTACGCTTGAAGCTTATGTCCCAAATTTTAGAATTTACGCTATATGAATCTACGTCTTTAATTTGCGCCCCAAAATATTTTTGACATACCCAGCTCGAGACTCACCTCAAAAAATATTTTTGAGAATACTGGATTTAGATCATTTATAAGGGTCATTTGGTTCCTCTGTATATGCATGCATATTTAACTCCAACAAGATATTTTCCTTAAATAATAAAGGGTTTGTTTGGTTGATAGATTAGGATTTTTTATGAGATTATTTTATTCTATTTTATATATAAGATAACTTATCAAATTAGTTATACTAAATTGTGAATAAAATAATCATGAGATTAGATAATATTCATCACTGAATACAAAATAAAATAATCCTATAAAATATTTTGAAATTATTATCTTTATCCCACCAACAAAACGACTTATAGAATTTGAAAGTAATTGTTCACTTCACAACAATCTCTTCATTATTAATAATCTACATAAAAAGTGTTTTATTTTTTCACATTATCATTTATTACTAGTAAAAAAAAAAAGTGTTACTCCAAAAGGTAAAAGCTTTGGAATTAGAAGGGTAAAAAGATGGTCTAAATTTGGCAAATAAAGTATACTACTAACACAAGCAGCCTAAAGAAAAGGTGGAATACAAGGAATTAATTCCTTTTTGAGTAAGAATATATTGTCAATTCAGAAAATTAAAATGGATTTTACTTTATGTGAACAAAACCTTTTTTTTTTTTATCATTTGTTATGCGGGGCGGAGCGCAAACTAAAAATTATACGAATTAAACTCAATCAGTTCCACCCCTATTTCATTGTCATCCCTATTGATAATTATATTAATTCAGAACTTCTTTAGAACTTTATAAATAAGTGTGGACATTTATAAAAAGAATTAATTGTAAATATCATATAAGAAAATATCAATTAATACTTTCACAATTTTTAATTTATCTAAATATATAGGAGCTTGAAATTTAAAATTCATATTTATGTATATTCCTATTCCTATATATAATATATTATTTAGACACTTGAATGTATGATAATTTACTTCTGTAGATATTTTCGCCTCAAATTTTTAAATACACTCAATTGGCAGTAGCTAATCTGTTGTTGTATTAATAATGTGATAGGTTTATTAATTTAGAGGGGTTTGATTATTAATGGGTGGGTAGTGGATTGATTTACAAATTATACTAATAAGTTAAGTTATAACAAATAGTTGAGCGCCACGTATTTAAAAAATATTTAAATAGTTTAAATATAAAACCGTTAAATAAGTGGTCAATTCTGAACCAAAAAAGGTAGATGACAAGGGTATTTTGGACTCAATAGGTGAGTGGGAAGGGTATTTTGGAGCCAATAGATGGATGGAGGGTAATTTTGTACTATTTCCAATACTTTGAGGGTATTTTAGGCCCTTTTCCGTTAAAATAATTGATATATTAAAATATCCACATTACAACAACAAAAAAAATATTTGTTCTGTCACATAAATTAGGATTGAGATGGTTTTAAAAATTTAATTTTGGTTATACATTATAAAATAATCGAATAATTGAAATGCTATAGTTTTCTAAAAATAACCGACTGAACCGTCCTACCCCTAATATGGCCTCTACTCCGTTTATTTTTACTTAATTAAATTTAAAAAGATTTTTTCATCTCTATTCTTAATTTCATCGCTACCTTTATTTTTTATTTAGCAATAATATAATTTTTATTTATGCTGCGTTGCCCGAACTTTGTTTACTAGTATATTTAAATAAAATTGGGCATGGACAAGGTGATGTTAGAACTCTATAACAAACATCCACATTTTTTCTCAATTTTTTTTTTACCATTCTCCTATTTTTTAATTTGTTTTGTTGTTATAATAATTTTTTTAAAAATAAATCAAAAAGTCACTACTTAAAATACTTATTCTATATTTACGTTAACTATCACTTATTGTAATTATTATTAAGTCATTTTATAGTACCTATCATTTTGATTTAAAAGTTCATCTTTAACTAAATATTTTGTGATCTATATCTCCTTTATCTTATGATATAAAATAGATATAAATAAGGTGATGTAATATTCCTGTACGATTAGTTCTTTATTCTTTCTCTACAATTAACGTGATTAAATGTATTAATCATATTTATGTATTTAAATCTAAATACATAAGAATCAGGTGCGCGCACCCGTAACATTGGATAAAATGGATAAAAGAGATACATCGAAGACAATTCAAAAGGAACTAACAACAAGTATTTTGGGGGTAAGGATCTATCACACATGGAAGGGAGTAAATGTAAATACAAGGTAGCTATAATAGATAATTTAAATGATCGACCAAGTTAAAAGTCTCTAAAAAAAAAAGCTAGTAGTATAGTACTATAGTTTAGAAATTATGTAATTAGTTGTTTTTGCTTATTCATTTTAAGACTCGAGATGAATAACACTTAGATTATGATTCATTGTAGTAGCTCTTATATGTAAATATTGATCGTCTATGGTAATCTATTCACGATATATAAAAAGTAAATATATTAAATTATTAGTAAAAACAATCAATCTTTCATCTCCCCACGTCTATCATCATTAAATTCTGAATATTAACTTATACTATCGCTTTTCTTTTCTTCAATAAATCTTTAGCTATATATATATATAATGGAAAAGTAATATTTGTTCACCAATTGCTTCCTATTTGTTACAACTTATTCGTCAATTTCCAGGTACATTTTATTATTATTTGTTTATGTTTTGAAATATTAATATTTTATAGGATCCTAAGAATGATATTTTTGTATCAGAAGAATACTTATTATCCTTTACTAAGTTTGGTGTTTTCTTGAAGTACAACATGTGAGTATTTTGATTATCTGTGCTTGAAATGCTATCTGGGGTTTGTTTCCCCCCTTTTTTGTGCTTCTAGTGAAAGTTCTGGGCTTTGTGATGGTCAAGGTTGTTTAGTTTACATAGTATCGTTTAAATTCACCGTTAGATAATTACGAAAAGACTCATTTTATGTAACGACCAATTTGGTGTGATCGCCTCCTTATCTTAATATTTTTCTTCTCATTTTCTCTATATTTATTATTTAGTAGTTCTATTTTATCCTGTATCTTACCTTTATATAGTAGCTCTATCCTGTATGTGATATTATGTAATTGTTAAGAAGTTTCATATCGGTATAGCCAGAGGGATGAAAATTTGATCTCTTTTATATGGACGTGGACAAACCTGCCCTTATGATTTAACTTTTGTGATGTGAGTTAGACCAAAACCTAATTTAACAAGGTATCAGAGCCATAGCCAGGCCCGTACCAATTTGTTGTTCGTCGATGTTGGGCCCCCACTTAGAAGTGTGCACGCTCCAGTTGAGGTCTGGGCGTGCAAGGGAGTGTTAAGTAGTCCCTCATCGGTAGAAGGATGGAAATTTGGTCTCCTTTGTATGGACTTGGACAAACCTCCCCTCATGAGTTAGCTTTTGGGGTGTGAGTTAATATAGTACGATACAATAGGATATATTATGAAACAATATGTAACACTCATCCAAAGAGTACATGTAATTGTTGACTCTCACATATTTAAGAATAGAAAGTTGATAAAATGTACTTTCGGTTGCACATTTATCTTCTAGAATTTGTGTAATTATATAGCAATTTTATTTGCAACAATCTACATGGCTTAGCACTCACCAATTTGCATTCATTTGTAAAGTGAATTACTTGATTAACTTATGATCTCATTGTTGGCTATGCATTTTGAATCATTTCATTTCTAGATGTTTTTGGTGTTATTCACTTGCGTTCATTATGCATTATTACCATGTGTTATTACTTGTGTAAAACTAGATCAAATATAAGTGCATCTTTTTGCTTCGTAATGATCTTTGCATACATTTTTCCAGTTTTGCTGAGGATCTTTTGAAACTCGTGGTCTTTTTCATACAGAAGATTGTAGTAATGGCTGAACAAGAGTATGGTGGATCCACAGAGGCTCTGCCCCCTCCTCCCCCTGTTCCACTTGATATCTCTCCAGTAAAAGCTGAACCAGCGCCGGTGGAGAAAAAGTTATTACGCGTTCCCATGGCTAGGCGTGGCCTTGGAAAGAAGGGACACAATATTCGGATCCTTACCAATCACTTTCAAGTGAACGTATCTAATGTTGACGGACACTTCTTTCATTACAGTGTATGTTTTCACTGATATTTTCTCTTCTCAATACAATCACGTAACTCCATGACACTGTTACTCTATCTGTTAACAGGTTGCTCTATTTTACGAGAATGGTCAACCTGTCGAGGTTAAAGGAATTGGCAGAAAAGTTCTGGATAGAGTGCACGAAACATATCATGCAGAATTGGCTGGGAAGCGTTTTGCATATGATGGGGAGAAGAGTTTGTTCACCATTGGTTCATTACCTAGAAGTAGATTCGAGTTCACGGTTGTACTAAATGACATAACATCTAACCGGTTGGTTCTCATAGTGGCTTAGTTTAATGTGTTCCCTAGTTCTTATTTTGGTTCTTAACTCTTTTCACCACCTTATATACAGGAACGTTGGGACCTCCAGCCCTCCTAATGAAGCTGATAGGAAAAGATTAAGGCGGCCGTATCAATCTAAAACTTATAAGGTGAAGATTAGCTTCGCTGGCAAGATTCCGATGCAGGCAATTGCAAATGCTTTTCGAGGTCAAGAATATGATAACTCTCAAGAAGCCTTACGAGTTCTGGATATAATTTTAAGGCAACATGCTGCAAAAAAGTAAGTGATATGTCTATTACTACACATGTAATTTTGTGCCTCTCTTGATTGGTATTAATGACTATTCTTTATATTAGGGATTGCTTACTCGTTCGTCAATCCTTTTTCCATAATGACTCAAATAACTTCGTTGATGTTGGAGGTGGTGTTCATGGCTGGCGAGGGTTCCATTCAAGTTTTCGAACCACTCAGTCTGGATTGTCTTTGAACATTGGTAAATATTCTAGGATTCATGTTTGATAGCTGTTTCAAATAAAATGTGATCCATATCATGTGGTTTCTTTGATCACAGATATGTCTACCACAATGATAATACAGCCTGGGCCAGTGCTTGACTTCTTGATAGCAAATCAAAATGCAAGAAATTCCGTTTCACTTGATTGGGCGAAGGTGTGCTGTTATGTAATTGATTATTGATCTTCTTGTATAATCATGGATTCTCTAACACCTGCTCAGGCAAAACGCGTGTTGAAGAATTTGAGAGTGAAGACTGCTACCTCTAACCAAGAATTCAAAATAACTGGATTGAGTGAAAAATCTTGCCGTGAGCAGACGTATGTTGGCAATGATCTAGTTATTTGCTGTTATCTTCAGCGAAAATGCACTTGGGCAGGATGTTCGATTGATTATCTATAATGTAATGGTCTTGACATTTCTAGGTTTATTCTAAAGCGAAGGAGCAAAGATGAGGATGGTGAAGTGCAAACTTCAGAAGTGACAGTTTACGATTACTTTGTTAATGATCGTAACATAGACTTGCGATATTCTGCTGATTTGCCGTGCCTCAATGTTGGAAAGCCTAAACGTCCTACCTATTTCCCCATTGAGGTAAACATATTGAGTTAAAGTTAAACCGTTTTTATGTACTGTCTTTTGTTCATGCAGTTTTGAATTCTTTTGTTGAATGTTACAGCTCTGCACTTTGGTCTCATTGCAAAGGTACACAAAAGCCTTGTCCACCTTTCAGAGGGCTTCCTTGGTGGAGAAGTCCAGGCAAAAGCCTCAGGAGAGAATGCAAATTTTGAGCCATGTAGGTCCCTTCTACCTTTACATGATCTTTTGCTTGCTCTACTTATACTTGACTAATTTCCTACTGGATTGTGGAAGGCTCTCAAATTGAACAATTATGTTGCTGAGCCTCTGCTTCATTCTTGTGGTGTCTCGATCAATAGCGACTTCACTCAGATTGAAGGGCGTGTGCTGGCTGCCCCTGGGGTATCTATATAACTTCTTTTAGCAATATCTTTGAGTAGATGTAGTGAGTTTGAGGTGATATATTTGTTATGTGGCAGTTGAAGGCAGGAAATGGAGTTGATATTTTCGCGCAAAATGGCAGGTGGAACTTTAATAATAAGGTAGAAGAACTCTTCTTTCACATATGATTTTTCCACTGGATCTATGGGGTTCATCTCATAATCTCATTTAACATGACGTTGGTTTTGAAATTGTATGCTGACTATATGATGGCTTGGAATTGCAGTATAGATTTTCTTTTTTTTTCATTTTTATCTATCATGGCAGAGATTCTTTGAATCAGCAAAGGTAGAGCAATGGGCTGTTGTGAACTTCTCTACAAACTGTGATATCGGCGAACTAGTCGAACGTTTGACAGGACTTGGAGAGACGAAAGGAATTGTATGTTTTATCAACTTCTAATACTTAAAAACTGAGTAGAATGGACGAATTTCATTCCTGTTTTAACGTTACAGAGTGTGGAAGCTCCATTGGAAGTGTTTGAAGAGTATCCACAGCTTAGAAGGGCTCCACCTGTTATCAGAGTTGACAAAATGTTTGAAGAGATCCATTCAAAACTTCATGGTGCCCCGAAGTTTCTTCTCTGTCTTCTTCCTGAGAGGAAAAATTGTGACATATATGGTTAGTCCGATTTGCCTGTTCTGTTGACCACTAAGCTTATCTCATAAGTACTAATTACTAAAACAATTGACTGATGAAACTTGAAGGTCCATGGAAGCGAAAAAATCTGGCTGATCATGGTATAGTAACCCAATGCTTGGCTCCTGCAAAAGTTAACAATCACTATCTCACAAACCTTCTCCTTAAGATCAATGCTAAGGTGAGAGTTCTTTGAGCATGTTGTTCAGTGCTATCATCCTGGCACCTTTCTTCCGTCATTTCCTGGATCAGTCTTAAACATCACAATTTCTGTTGGCAGCTCGGTGGTTTAAATTCTATGTTAGCTGTTGAGGTTTCTCGTTCCATCCCCATGATATCTAAGGTCCCCACCATGATTCTTGGAATGGACGTATCACATGGCTCTCCCGGCCAGTCTGAAGTCCCATCAATTGCTGCAGTAGGTTCTTTCATTGACGTTGCTTACCTTTTATACCCAATTGTTTAAAAAATTTCATTTATACTATTGCTTTGTCAGGTTGTGAGTTCAAGGCAGTGGCCTTCAATATCTCATTACAGAGCTTCTGTGCGCACTCAATCTCCTAAAGTGGAGATAATTGATAACATATTTAAAAAAGTTTCAGACACTAGAGACGATGGGATTATGAGGTGAGTTCAGTATCTTATTCATTTTAAAGCTTGGTTTCACTTCCTAATGGTTTTCTGCTTTTTCATATGGCGTAAAACTAATTGCCTAATGGTTTTCGGGTTTCCTTTATAATTCTGTTGTTGGTATCCTTTTGGTTTCCTAGAATTAACTTTCTGATCATAATTAAATTTCCAAATGCAGGGAACTTTTGCTAGATTTTCATGCGAGTTCCCAACAAAGGAAGCCTCAGCAAATCATAGTATTCAGGTGATCTAACCCAGCCTGGTTCACTAAATAATGTACATTCTAAGTGCTATTGCCCTATTATTGACACTACGCCTATGATGAATGTCTAAATGCTTCAGAAATTTGTATTGAGCACAACATTGGTTAGTTTTTATGGTTCTACCTCATTTTCCGTCATTTTTGTCCAGCTAATCTCTTGTTTTTAAGAGGATTCATGTAGCCGACCCAACTCTTGGGAATGAGAAGTAATTTATTGACATATCTCTTGTACTATTGTTTGTCATTATTACTGTGTGTTCCATCTGACTAACTCTTCACACAGCAGTGTACTTTGTACACTTCTTTGATGGTTTTTGCTAATGTCCACTACTGAAATTGTCAGGGATGGTGTCAGTGAATCTCAATTTAATCAAGTTCTAAACATAGAACTGGACCAGATCATTGAGGTTCTGCACTCTGATAAATGCTGTATTGATATATAATTTGGAAAATACGAGAGATTCTCGTGCTAACTCATCTGTTCTATCCATGTAGGCCTGCAAGTTTCTAGATGAAAAGTGGTCGCCCAAGTTTGTTATCATTGTTGCTCAGAAAAATCATCATACAAAGTTTTTCCAGTCTGGATCTCCTCATAATGTTCCACCAGGTAATAATAAAAGTCGCAGCAAATTTTTAGTTGTATAATGAAATCAATGTGTTTACACATATTTTGCAGGGACAATTATAGATAACAAAGTTTGTCATCCAAGGAACAATGACTTCTATCTGTGCGCCCATGCTGGAACGATTGTGAGTTATTTGTTCTGTTTTGTGCCATTCCGTTGAAGTTTGGTGTAATGTTTATATCATCATATGATGTTTACTTGGATATTGTTGTGTAGGGTACGACTCGACCTACACATTACCATGTGTTGTTAGATGAAGTTGGTTTCAAACCTGATGAACTTCAAGAACTTGTTCATAATCTGTGCTATGTGTAAGTATTGCATAATACTGGATTCTTCGTAGGCTCGAAACCTTCAAGTACTCAATAGCAGTTGCAGTCATTCTAATTGTTATACACTTCTTGCAGGTACCAGAGAAGCACTACTGCAACATCCATTGGTAAATATAAACATACACAACTTGTGCTATTTGCTGCTGCTCTTCCCCACCCCTCCACGCGCAAATGCATATAACGTTATATTTCCCTTTTTGCTTGATTACATGTGTTGTTTGTGCTCTCACTTCCTTTTCTGTTCTGTGCAGTGGCTCCGATAGGCTATGCCCATTTAGCCGCTGCACAGGTTGGGCAGTGGATGAAATCCGAGGGCACATCAGAGACATCATCAAGCCAGGATGGTCTGAGAAATGCTGGTCCAGTTACTGTTCCTCAGTTGCCCAGTCTTCAAAAGAATGTTGCTACCTCCATGTTCTTCTGTTGAGGCCTCCGTGTGATCGAAATTTAGTCGAGAATTCAATGTGGGCTCGAGAGACAGTGTGGAATATGATAGACATGGTCATACTATATAATGGCCATTTGGTTGATTGTATATGCACATTTAACTCTAAAAAAGATATTTTGCACAAGTAATAATATGATTGGTTTTGATTGGTGGTACGTCATAGATTGAAATATTTTAATGAGATTATTTTTGTTTCGAGAGTACTTATTCCATTATTTATATTAAAATTGTAGGACAACACAATCGTAAAACTAAATAACACATAATATCATAATTTCATTAAATTTTCTGAAATTATTAACCTTATCCCACCAACCGAACAATCCATAGAATCGAGAGATAATGTTTCACTTCATAATACAACCAGCCTAAACAAGGTCCACTGTATTACCAAAAAGTTTGTTATTATTATTTAAATTCTTGAAAATTTTTGAAATTTAAAATTCATTATAAATCGGTACTTTTCATTAAACTCACGTTTCATTTTTGATATTTTATGTCCGTTACGATGATGAAATATTTAATGTAATTTATAAATAAGAACTGTTTATTGCACTTCAAAAAAATAAATATATATTTTAAAAATAATAAAATTAAGTGAACAAGTGGATATATAAATCAGAAAGTGACTGCTAAACAAAGCTGTAAGAAGACTATTATGCCCTTGTATTGGATTTTCCTCATATCCACAAAAGAAAAAACAGTTTGAAGAGAACATAGATTGTAACGAAGGGACACGTGGAGATCAAAGAGAGTGATTAGTTACAGTTGTTAATGTTTTTAGGTGCACTAGCTGCTGTCACTATCTAGTTCAACTACAACCTCACTCTTTTCTTTTCTCTTTTGTCGTACATTAGGGTTTCACCTCTTCACTCTGTTTCTTCATCCGCCATTTTTGAGCTTTTAGGTATGGTAGTTTTGACTAAATTTGGTGTTTTCTTGAAGTATGGCATGTTGGTTTTTTGTTTAACTGTGTAATGTGGTTGAAATGCTATCTGGGGTTTGTCTTTTACCTCTCTTTATGTGGTTATAGTGGAAAGTTTTGGTCTTTGTGTTGTTTGAAGGATTTTTAAGTTGACTTATTTTTCAAACCCAGAAAACTGAAGAAGACTTATTTTGAGTTAAATTTGGTGTTTTCTTGAAGTATATAGCATGTGGTTTTTTGGTTTAACTGTGTAATGTGGTTGAAATGCTATCTGGGGTTTGTTTTTTACCTCTGTTTATGTGGTTATAGTGGAAAGTTTTGGTCTTTGTGGTGTTTGAAGGCTTTTTAAGTTGACTTATTTTTCAAACCCAGAAAGCTGAAAGAGACTTATTTTGAGTTAAATTTGGTGTTCTCTTGAAGTATATAGCATGTGGTTTTTTGGTTTAACTGTGTAATGTGGTTGAAATGCTATCTGGGGTTTGTTTTTTACCTCTTTTTTTGTGGTTATAGTAAGTTCTGGTCTTTGAAGGCTTTTTAACTTGATGTATTTTTTCAAAACCTAGTAAGCTCAAGAAGACTTATATTTTTGGTGTTTTCTTGAAGTATAGCATGTGGTATTTTGTTTAACACTGTAATGTGGTTGAAATTCTACCTGAGGTTTGTTTTTTACCTGTCTTTTTTGTGGTTATAGTTAAAAGTTCTGGTCTTTGTGGTGTTTGGAGGCTTTCTTGAGTTGACTTATATTTCAAATCTCGTACGCTGAAGAAGACTTATTTTGTGTTAAGTTTGGTGTTCTGTTGAAGTATAGCATGTGGATTTGTTGTCTAATAGTGTAATGTGGTTGAAATGCTGTCTGAGGTTTGTTTTCTCTCTCTTTCGTGTGGTTATAGTGAAAAGTTCTGGTCATTGAGGTGTTTGAAGGCTTTTAACATGATGTATTTTTCGAACCTAGTAAGCTGAAGTAGACTTATTTTGAGCTAAGTTTGGTGTTTTCTTGAAGTATTGCATGTGGATTTTTGGTTATCTGTGTAGTCATTTGAATGTGGTCGAAATGCCATCTGGAGTTTGGTTTTTAACCCTCTGTTTGTGCTTCTGGTGAAAAGTTGAGTGCTTTGTGGTGTTTGAAGGCTTTATAACTTTGACACATTTTCAAAACTGTTTTGAGCAAAGTTTGGTGTTTTCTTGAATTATTGCATGTGGGTATTTTGTTATATGTGTAGCTCTTTAAATGTAGTTGAAATTCTACCTGGGGTTTGTTTTCCCCTCTTTCTTTCTTCTTCTGGTGGAAAGTTTAGGGGTTTGTGGTGTTGAAGGCTGTTTGATTTTAACATTGTTTTTAAACAAGTAAGCTGAAGATGACTTACTTTGAGCTGACTTTGGTGTCTTCTTGAAGTAAAGCATGTGGGTATTTTGTCATTCGTGTAATTATTTGGATGTGGTTGTCTGGGGTTTGCTTTACCCCTCTTTTTCTTTTACAGTCAAAAGTTCCGATTTTGTGGTGTTGAAGGCTGTTTAATTTGACATATTTTTCAGACCCAGTTAGCTGAAGAAGACTTTTTTTGAGCTAAGTTTGGTGTTTTCTTGAAGTATAGCATGTTGGTAATTTGTTTTCCATGTAGTTCTTGAATGTGGTTGAAATGCTATCTGCGGTTTGTTTTTACCCCCCTTTTTTGTGATTATAGTGAAAAGTTCTGGGATTTCTGGTGTTGAAGGCTTTTAAAATTGACTTTTTTCTAAAGAAAAAATCAGTAAGCTAAAGAGGACTTATTTTGAGCTAACTTTGGTGTTTTCTTGAAGTAAAGCGTGTGTATTTCGTCATTTGTGTAATAATTTGGATGTGGTTGTCTGGGGTTTGTTTTTTACCCCTCTTTTTTTGTGATTATAGTGAAAAATTCTGATCTTTGTGGTGTTTGAAGGCCTTTTAACTTGATTTATTTTGAGCTAAGTTTGGTGTTTTCTTAAAGTAAAGCATGTGGGTTTTTGTTTACTATGCTTGAAATGTTATTTGTGATTATAGTGAAAAGTTCCCTTTTTTTGGTGCTTCTAGTGAAAGTTCTGGGCTTGTTGAAGGCTGTTTTCAAAACCAGTAAGCTGAAGTAGACTTCTTATTCTGTACTAAGTTTGGTGTTTTTCTTGAATTATAGCATGTGGGTATCTGTTTTTGAAATGCTATCTGGGATATGTTTTCCCCCCTTTTTTTGTGCTTCTAGTGGAAGTTCTGGGCTTTGTGGTGGTCAAGGCTGTTTCACTTGAAATGTTGTTTTTAAAACCAGTAAGCTGAAGAAGACTTATTTTGTGCTAAGTTTGGTGTTTTCTTTATGTATAGCATGTGGGTATTTTGACATTTTGTTACCTTCTCTTTTTTTTTTTTGGCTTCTAGTGAAAAAATCTGGCCAATATACATGGCTTAGCACTCACCAATTTGCATGCACTCATTTGTAAAGTGAGTTACTGTTTTAGTTATGACCTCATTGTTGGATACTGCATTTTGGGTCTTTTCAATCCTAGATGTTTTTGGTGTTAATTCACTTGCGTTTCATTATGCATTATTACCTTTTGAATTGTCATCTCATGTGTTATTACTTGTCTAAAACTAGATCAAAGACTGGAAGTGATTAGTAGTTGTCTGCATTTAGTTTCTTTTATTGACTGCTTCCTAAGTGCATTTTTTTGCCTAGAAAAGATCTTTGCATACTTTTTTTCCAGTTTTTCTGAGGATCTTTTGAAACTTGTGATCTTCTTTACAGAAGATTGTGGTAATGGCTGAAGAAGAGAATGGTGGATCCACAGAGGCTCTGCCTCCTCCTCCCCCTGTTCCACTTAATTTCTCTCCAGCACAAGCTGAACCAGAGCCAGTGAAGAAGAAGGTTTTACGTGTTCCCATGGCAAGGCGTGGCCTTGGAAGCAAGGGACAAAAGATTCCGATCCTTACCAATCACTTTAAAGTGAACGTGTCTAATGTTGATGGACACTTCTTTCATTACAGTGTATGTTTTCACATACCTCTCCTTGATATGCTCCTATCTTTTCTCTTCTCAATACAATCATGTAACTCCATGCCATTTTTAACAATATCTGATAACAGGTTGCCTTATTTTATGAGGACAGTCGACCTGTCGAGGGAAAAGGAATTGGCAGAAAAGTTCTGGATAGAGTGCATGAAACATATGATACAGAATTGGCTGGGAAGGATTTTGCATATGATGGGGAGAAGAGTTTGTTCACCATCGGTTCACTACCTAGAAATAAACTAGAGTTCACGGTTGTACTAGATGACATAACATCTAATCGGTTGGTTCTCAGAGTGGCTTAGTTTAATGTGTTCCCTAGTTCTTATTTTGGTTGTTTGACTCTTTTTACCACCTTATATACAGGAACAACGGGACCAATGGCAACTCCAGCCCTGGCAGACATGGAAGCCCTCCTAATGAAACTGATAGGAAAAGATTAAGGCGGCCATACCAATCTAAAACTTATAAGGTGGAGATTAGCTTTGCTGCCAAGATTCCAATGCAGGCGATTGCAAATGCTTTGCGAGGTCAAGAGTCTGAGAACTCTCAAGAAGCCTTGCGAGTTTTGGATATAATTTTAAGGCAGCATGCTGCAAAACAGTAAGTTATGTGTCTATTACTACAGAAGCATTTTTGTGCGCCTCTTGATTGGTACATAATGACTTTTCTTATATTAGGGGTTGTTTACTTGTTCGTCAATAGTTATGTGTCTATGACTACACAAGTATTTTTGTGCCTCTCTTGATTGTTACATAATGACTATTCTTATATTAGGGGTTGTTTACTTGTTCGTCAATCCTTTTTCCATAATGACCCTAAGAACTTTGCTGATGTTGGCGGTGGTGTTCTTGGCTGCCGAGGGTTCCATTCAAGTTTTCGAACCACCCAGTCGGGATTGTCATTGAACATTGGTAAATATCTATCTTTCATGTTTCATACTTATCTCAAATGAAATGAGATCCATATGTTGTGGTTTCCTTGATCACAGACGTGTCTACCACTATGATAATCCAACCTGGGCCTGTGGTCGACTTTCTGATAGCGAACCAAAATGCAAAAGATCCCTTTTCACTTGATTGGGCGAAGGTGTGCTTATATATTTGATTATTTATCTTTTTGTATAATCATTTCCTAAGCAATGGATTCTCTACACTTGATCAGGCAAAACGCGTGTTGAAGAACCTGCGAGTTAAGACTGCTCCCGCTAACCAAGAATTCAAAATAACTGGATTGAGCGAAAAACCTTGTCGTGAGCAGATGTATGCTAGCAATGATCTAGTTATTTCTACCTTGGCTCAACTAACACGCACTTGTGCAGGATGGTCAACATTGATTTGTTATAATGTAATGGAGCAATGCTCATTTTATTCTCTTGACATTTTTAGGTTTACTCTAAAGCAGAGGAGCAAAGATGAGGATGGTGAAGTGCAAACTTCAGAAGTGACTGTTTATGATTACTTTGTTAATCATCGTAACATAGACTTGCGATATTCTGCTGATTTGCCGTGCCTCAATGTTGGAAAGCCTAAACGTCCTACCTATTTCCCCATTGAGGTAAACATATTGAGTTAAAGTTAATCATTTTTATGTACTGTCTTTTGTTCATGCAGTTTTGAATTCTTTTGTTGAATGTTACAGCTCTGCACTTTGGTCTCATTGCAAAGGTACACAAAAGCCTTGTCCACCTTTCAGAGGGCTTCCTTGGTGGAGAAGTCCAGGCAAAAGCCTCAGGAGAGAATGCAAATTTTGAGCAATGTAGGTCTCTTCTATCCTAACATAATCTTTTGCTTGCTCTAGTTATACTTAACTAATTTCCTACTGGATTGTGGAAGGCTCTCAAAATCAACAATTATGATGCTGAGCCTCTGCTTCGTTCTTCTGGTGTCTCAATCAGTAGCAACTTCACCCAGGTTGACGGGCGTGTACTGCCTGCTCCTAAGGTATGCTATCTATTATAACTTCTTTTAGCTATATTTTTGAGTCTTTATGTAGTGAATTTGAGGTAATATATTCGTTATGTGGCAGTTGAAGGCTGGAAATGGAGATGACCTTTTCACCCGAAATGGAAGGTGGAACTTTAATAATAAGGTATAGTTGAACTCTTCTTCACATATGATTTTTCCGCCAGTATCTATGGGGTTCATCTCATAATCTCATTTAAGATGATGTTGGCTTTGAAATCGTATGCTGACATGCTAGCTTGGTATTGCTGTGTAGTGGTTGTTAAGATGTGCTTTGAGTTTTTTTCATTTCATCTATTCTGGCAGAGATTCTTTGAGCCAGCAAAGGTAGAGCGTTGGGCTGTTGTGAACTTTTCTGCTCGCTGTGATGTCCGTGGCCTAGTCAGAGATTTGACAAGACTTGGAGAGACGAAGGGAATTGTATGTTTTATCAACTTCTGATACTTAAAAACTGAGTAGGAAGGACGATTTCATTATTCCTGTTTTAACGTTACAGAGTGTGGAAGCTCCATTTGAAGTGTTTGAAGAGTCTCCACAGCTTAGAAGGGCTCCACCTGTTGTCAGAGTTGACAAAATGTTTGAAGAGATCCAGTCAAAACTTCCTGGTGCCCCGAAGTTTCTTCTCTGTCTTCTTCCTGAGAGGAAAAACTGTGACATATATGGTTAGTCCGATTTGCTTGTTCTGTTGACCACTAAGCTTATCTCATAAGTACTAATTACTAAAACAATTGACTGATGAAACTTGAAGGTCCATGGAAGCGAAAAAATCTGGCTGATCATGGTATAGTAACTCAATGCTTGGCTCCTGGAAGAGTTAATGATCAGTATCTCACAAACCTTCTCCTTAAGATCAATGCTAAGGTGAGAGTTCTCTGCGCATGTGGTTCAGTGCTATCATCCTGGCACCTTACTTTCTTCCGTCATTTCCTGGATCAGTCTTAAACATCACAATTTCTGTTGGCAGCTCGGTGGTTTAAATTCTATGTTAGCTGCGGAGGTTTCTCCTTCCATCCCCATGGTATCTAAGGTCCCCACCATGATTCTTGGAATGGACGTATCACATGGCTCTCCCGGCCAGTCTGATGTCCCATCAATTGCTGCAGTAGGTTCTTTCATTGACGTTGCTTACCTTTATACCCAATTTTTCAAAGAATTTCATTTTATACGATTGCTTTGTCAGGTTGTGAGTTCAAGGCAGTGGCCGTCAATATCTCGCTATAGAGCTTCAGTGCGCACTCAATCTCCTAAAGTGGAGATGATTGATAACATATTTAAAAAAGTTTCAGACACTGATGATGATGGGATTATGAGGTGAGTTTGGTTTTGTAGGTTTAACTTTCTCTTGGATTGTTTTCTATTGGGCCAGGGTGAATTAACGTCGGCCGTTCAGAACTTAATCTTATATGATAGAGTATGCTATGCTTTCTAACATATAAATTTTGATCTTTGAGTCGCTTTAGCTGCACTAGAGATGAATTTATTTTTGTGGTGATATTTACATTTTGTATTTTGACTCTTGAGGGAGTTGCTTCACCACAATTGTGATGCCTTAATACTTTGTTAGTATGGATTGAGTTTCTTCATGCCGAATGAGCTCCTCAATCAAATACCACTGGTTCCGTGATTTTCTGTATAATCCATTCTGGAATACCCAGCTGATAGCACATCTTTCTAATCAGTATATTATGCATTTTAAAGTTCGTTTTCACTTTCCAATGGTTTGCTGCTATTTCTTATGGTTTAAAACTAATTCCCTAATGGTTTGCAGGTTTCTTTTACAATTCTGTTTGGTTTCCCAGAATTAACTTACTGATAATACTTAAATTTTATAATGCAGGGAACTTTTGCTAGATTTTTATGTGAGTTCCGGGAAAAGGAAGCCTGAGCACATTATAGTATTCAGGTGATCTAACCCAGCCTGTTCACCATTTTGCTTTCAGCAAATTATATTCATTCTAAGTGCTATTGCTCTTTTATTGACACTACGCTTATGATGAATGTCTAAATCTTCAGAAATTTTTATTGAGCATGACATTGGTGAGTTTTTATGGTTCTACCTCATTTTCTGCCATTTTTTATCTCTTGTTTAAGAGGATTCATGTAGCTGACCCAACTCTTGGGCATGAGGAGTAGCTGTTGATATTTCTCTTGTTCTATCGTTTGTTGTTAATACCACTACCGTGTGTTCCACCTGCCTAACATTGTCACGTAGCAGTGAACTTTGACACTTCTTTGACGGTTTTGCTATTGGCCCCTTTTGAAAATGTCAGGGATGGTGTCAGTGAATCTCAATTTAATCAAGTTCTAAACATAGAACTGGACCAGCTCATTGAGGTTCTGCACTCCGATAAACGCTGTCTTAATATATAATTTGGATAATACTAGAGATTCTCGTGCTAACTCATCTGTTCTATCCATGTAGGCCTGCAATTTTCTAGATGAAAAGTGGTCCCCCAAGTTTGTTATCATTGTTGCTCAGAAAAATCATCATACAAAGTTTTTCCAGTCTGGATCTCCTGATAATGTTCCACCAGGTAATAATAGAAGTGGCAGCGAATTATAGTTGTAACGAAAGCACTGGATCAATTCGTTTACACAGATTTTTTTGCAGGGACAATTATAGATAACAAAGTTTGTCATCCAAGGAACAATGACTTCTATCTGTGTGCCCATGCTGGAATGATTGTGAGTTAGTTGTTCTGTTTTGTGCCATTTCGTTGAAGTTTAGTGTAATGTTTATATCATATGATGTTTACTTGGATATTGTTGTAGGGTACGACTCGACCTACACATTACCATGTGTTGTTGGATGAAGTTGGTTTCTCACCTGATGAACTTCAAGAACTTGTTCATAATCTGTCCTATGTGTAAGTATTGCATAAATTGGATTCTTCGTGGCTGGCCGGAGTTTTGAACTTTTAAATCATAGCAGTTGCAGTCATTCTGATTGTTATACACACTTCTTGCAGGTACCAAAGAAGCACTACTGCTATATCCATTGGTAAATATAAGCATATTTGTATAAGTTCTGTTATATTTTCCTTTTGCTTGCGCCCTCACTTTCTTTTCCACATTCTATGCAGTGGCTCCGATAAGTTATGCCCATTTGGCCGCCACACAGGTGGGTCAATGGATGAAATTCGAGGATGCATCAGAGACATCGTCAAGCCATGGTGGTCTGACTAATGCCGGTCCAGTTACTGTTCCTCAATTGCCCCGTCTTCAGGAGAACGTTGCTAGCTCCATGTTCTTCTGTTGAGGCCTGTGCGCCTCCTGTTTTACTCTACGCGGTTAATGTATGCTCTAGACAAATGGTTTCTGTAAATAGCTCTAGTTTGACAGCACTCGCAGTACGAACCTTGTCCTAGTGACCTCCCAAAACTTCTTAGTTATTTGGTACAGTACTAGGTCTGTTGCCATATTCAGGTCTCATGCATATTTTTCGCGCTTCTGTTCTCCGGAACAATTTTGCTATGTATCTGTAAAATGCATAGAGATTAACCTGGTGGTGTGACTATGCATCAATTATGCTTTTTTATATGTAAATGTCAATGCTGGAATCTTTGTAGGCTTCTAAAAATCATATGCTATCATTTGTTGTAACCTTTTTCAAAAAAATATGTAGAACTTGTTTTTCCCCCGCTTTTATTAGGGAAGTTATTTTCCTCGTTTTTAAAGAACTCATTCTTTTAGGAAAAATATTTTTTTCAACCAACTAAACTAAAAAAAACAAAAAGTATTTTCTTGTATACTGAATAAACACACTCTTAACCACATCCCTGTTGGCAAAAAATAGTATTTTGAAAAATAATTTTTATGCAAAATTTAAGCGACTTTTTCGTTATTTCAAAAAAATAATAATTTGAAGGTAAGCAAATAAAAATTGGATAACAGTCCCTAAAATTTTCCAGAATAATAGTGAGGATATCTATAAATTTTTTATAGTCTGAATTAGTCCAATCGTATCTCTTTTGTAGCTAAAATCAGGAATACCTATATTTTTTCAATCAAAATAAATCCATTTTACCTCATTTCACATCTATTAAAAAAAAATTAATATAAAATAAAATCTACTTAAATATTATTATTTATTAGATATTTTTGAAAAGTTGAACCCTATTTAGAAAAATTAGCTTTTTAATGTAGAATGTGTAGTTGGAACTTGGATGTAATACTTTTGTCTTGAATTTTAAAGAGAGCGATAATTATTTTGAGACCAAAACAAATATTTACTACTCAATTTATTCATTTTTTACTTTTCTATTATATTTAAATTTAAACTAAAATCCACTTTTACTAGTATTTAATTTGAAAAAATGAAAAAAAAAAGTTTACCACTCATTTATCCTTGTTATTAGCTAAAATTATTTTTCTGTGTAGTTTAAAAGGATGAAATTAATTATACTTATCGTAAAACTTTAATCTTATCTCTTGTCCTTCAAAGAGTCATTTCGTTGGAGAATAAGTTATGTTTGGATAAATGCGATAATGATAATACTTCAATTCCGAGGTAAGTTATCCCAATTACTATTAATAAGGATGTGTGAGTGAATAGTGAACGAATAAAAATAGACGGAATTAAACGAACTTTGTGTTAGAAGTATAAATATAGTGCATAGAGTGAATCTGTCACTGTTTGACAACATTCAATATTTTGTCTCTTTGTCTGAAACACTCATCAACCCTAGTAGTATCTCTCTCTCAGCCACCACACACCACTGTAAACCTCCGCCGTTTTCGCCTTTTCTTCATCGGAGTATCACTAATTTGAATTTATATATTTATATATAGAAGTTGCTGACTATGGCGGAAAATGAGAGTACTGGAGATGATCAGAAGGAGGTGATTGAGCCTCCAAAGTCGCCGTGGAAGACTCCGGCGCCGGCGACGGTGCCGGCGGATAAGGGTTCTGCGTCGTCAGGGGATGATGATTCTGATTCCTGGCCGGCACTTGCTGATGCTCAGCAGATGATTAAGTCTGGTGATTCTAGTTCCGCCGCTAAGTTGCCGTCAATTCCGCCGCAGCAGGAGATTGGCTGCCGCAATGTTGCTTCTGACAAGGTTAGTTTGATTTTTTTTAATTACATTAGATTTAAAGTACTCTTTTTTTAATTTTTTTTATTCGTTGTTTGTATTGATTTGCGATTGTTGTGTAAAGGGGAAAAATATCTGTGGGTATATGTGATGAGTTGTTTACCTAGTTGGTTTTTGAACTATAAAGACGCCATTTTTAAGTGTATCTTTGATTGTATATATACATGGAGAAAGAAGGGAAGATATGGAATGAAGATAATCTGACTATATCATTGTTTGGGACAGAACTAGTATTTAATATTTTACACACTTAAATTGTTTGATATAATAACAAAAATTTTCAATTTACTGCGAAAGGGAATAATAAAATTTAATATTTCATAAGGAATTAGGTTTGCATCATTTTGATGTCAGTAATATTGTTCTATACCAGAGAATGTCTGGAAGTGAATGAGTTCTGAAAGATACAACATTCTGAATGATTCTCTTGACATTTTGAGCGCACCTTCCAAGTTCAGGGCGGCAAGCATTTTAAATGTTTATTTGGGAAGTTGAAAAGTAACTGGCTGAATTATCTGAAGAGCCAGTGTTGCTGGAGCATCTACTATAAGAGGTGGCATTGTTGTTCATGAAAGTTTTTGCTGCAAAAAATGGCAGAATGCTGGTCGGAATAGGACTGGTGCTATCGAAACGATTATTGGAAAGAGGCTCGTTGCCGCTGGAATTGTCACTAGAAAGCTGAGAGATGTCACCAAATTGGTTACCAAAAAAAGGTGTAGTATTGCCGAACAATTGCTAGAGAAGAAGTGTACTGCTGCAGAAACAGTCACCCGAATAGATATTGTGGTCTCGTGTAGCTGATCCATGTAGCGTGCGATTAAGATGTAGTTCTTTTAGTTGTCATAATTTTTGAGATTTTTGATGTTTTTGTAGTGTGCTTTTCTTCCATCTGTTTCAGCTTAAATGTCAAAACTGATTAGTCATTGTTCTATGTCTGTTGATTGTGTGTCGAAGTAATACTTTGTCTTTATAACTTTGCAAGATACTGCATCATATCTGGCACATTCAAATAGGTTCTTGATATGGCAACTTTGTCCGTCATTACACCTCTGCGGATGGATTTATTCGCTACTACCATAAACTAGGATGTATTACCATGAAATATATTTGATGATATGTTGTCTTGTAGGTCCGAGGTGAGCAGCTAAAATTCCATGGGTCTTCTAGTGCCAAGTCTTCAAATAAGTCATCATCCGCAGTTCAACAAAGACCAGTGCATAGGCACAACCAAAATGGTGTGCCATCATTTCCTGTGCCCTTGGCTTACCACCAATCAGGATTCCCTCCTTTTTATCAAAGTATGGTACCTATGCCACATATTCCTCTTCCAGGGTATGCATACCAGCCCCCTCGAGGGTCTTTCTCAGGAGCTGAAGGTCACGTGGCTAGGTCCGATGGTGATGCTGCATCTCAAGCTTTTGTACCCCCTATAAATGGTGGGTTTCGCCCCCCATCACGAGGGGATCCAAATGACCATGATGCCAAATTCTACAGAGGAAGACCTAATACACAAGAACGAGGTAGCCAGTTTAGTTCAAGCTTGTCTAATCAGCGATCTGTGGGTTCTAAAGATGACATTCAGCTGCAACAAAGTATGGGGCTAAGGCCTTTCCTAAGACCTCCATATTTTGGTCCAGCCCCGGGCTACATGGATGGTGCAAATTTCCCTGGTAAGTTTTGCATAACTAATTTCTTGAATAAGTGACCTCATTATTCTTAAAAATACAATATTGGCATATGGCAATTACCATCAAAAGTAGCTTGATGTCCCTGGCTTTTTACCTTTAAGTTGTACCGCTCCTATTTCTCCCTCTCTTTTAATGGTGGTTTGCTGATGGCGCTAATATTGACCTTATCAACTGTTACCCCTTCTCCTTAACAGTTCATCTCTATCAGTGTAATTAATTGTTTATTTGATTTGTTTTTAAAAGTGAATGACTACTGACTATTTTACAGGTCATCCAGGAGCTATATATTTTCTTCCTTCTCCCACTCCTGTAAGAGTGCCTTACCCACCTTTCTTTGTCCCACATTCTGTTAGCTCTGGAGCCTCTACTCCATCATCACCTGCATTAGCTTTGAGAGAGAGCATATTGAAGCAAATTGAATACTATTTCAGGTGATCACATCAAGATAAAAGTTCTATTTCTGTTGGTTGTCTTAATGTTTACTTTAATAGATGTATTATTCCATGATTGTGGTACTCTTTGCATCTTCAATGGTATTGTATAGTTACAGTTGTAATCTTGTAGGGCAGGAATAATAGTAGGTGACCTTTTCATGGACACTCCTTAAAATAACATATTGAAGTTCATAATGAGGATGATCCCACTCTTTAGTGGATTTATATTTCAAGAAGTATAGTTGCATAGACCAATCAAAAAAGAAGTATTGTTGCATAGATACAGCTCTTGTGGGTTAATTACTTTTTCAGCAATTGTCCTAGATTTTTTTGACTACTGTAGATTGATATAAAAAATATGTATCTTTTGCGTTGGCAGTGATCAGAATTTGCAGAATGATCGCTTCTTGCTTACCTTAATGGACGATCAAGGTTGGGTTCCAATCTCTAGTATCGCTGAGTTCAAAAGGGTATAATCTCAAAACTTCTCAGAAACACTCTCATTTATGCTAGAGTGTCTGATAGGATGCAGTGTTTTTTTCAAAAAAATATTAAAGTCCGTTAGTTTTGTTTTTTGAGACTGAATCCGTTAGTTTTTCATGTGTTAAACTTGGATTTGGTCCATTTCATTCTCGTCTTTTACATTGTCTGACACATTTAAGCATTTATCCTTTCTGTGAAATGAAATAGCTCTGATTGCAGATATTCTTTTTCCCATTTCTGCTTCAGGTTAAAAAAATGAGTACAGATATAGCATTTATCATTGATGCATTGCAGGCTTCAAGCACTGTTGAAGTAAAGGTAAAATTCTTTCCCTTTGCTTGAGTACCCCATTGTCTCTTTCCTTTCCTTTTGGCATGAAAAAAAGTAAATTTCCCAACTAATTTTTACATATATGTTCCAATTTTCTCTTACTAAGCTGTTTGTATTGTATCCTAAACATCTTTTAATTGCTTCCAAAATGGTCCCTTGGTGTACTGTTGGGCAGACTAAGACCTCCACGTAAGGTAAAAATGAAGTAAAGAAATTCAGACAGGATAAGTAAAGAAGAAAATAAACAAAAAGTAAAGCAAAGACGAAACAAAAGAAACAGAAAGGTAAGTTCAACTTGTAGGTTTCCCTGCTTGGTTTTCCTTCTTATTTGCTGCTCCGATTCCCCCTTCCTGGTCTTTCCTTTCCTACTGACTTCACGCCATCATAACAAATTTGCAACTTGGGTAAATATATCGAGACTAATTTAGCAATTTGCTAGTAGAGAGAGTTTTGGAGTTAGCCTATCAGTAGATTTATGTTTTTCTTTGCCTTCTACATTAAATACTTCTGTCCCTTTGTCCTCATTTGTTAATGTGTTGTTTGCTTAATTTCTGCAGGGAGACAAGTTGAGAAGACGTGATGAATGGTCAAAGTGGGTTTCAGCTAGTGCTGATCAGAAATCATCCCCTTTGACCCCGGTGGAACACTCAGTGGGGAAGATTATAAAGAAGGATGAGGTCAATGAAAATAAAGAGGATGGACTTCAAGTCAGATTTTCCCAAGAAAATCGTGTAGGTGAGCTTGCATCATTAGAGAAACATGCTAAAAAAGTATCAGTGTTTAGTAAAGCAGAAACCAGTAGGAAGAAATCTGGATTCCATGGTCCAACTCACAGAGTTGACAAAGGAAGTGGTGATGCAAGAATGGTTATGGCATCAAATGTTGTAGAAGAGAATGTAGACGACTTATCTAATGATTTCTCGAGCACATTTATGCTTGATGAAGAGATGGAGCTTGAAAATAAAAAGGACCAGTCCTCTTTGAGTGGAAGGTATAGATGATTTCTGTAACTTTGTTTTGCTTATTTTCTTATCTGAATTTGTTAGAATTTCTCTTGGTTTTTCTTCATAGCTGGCTTGTTTCTACACAAAGATATGCTGAAGACTGGCACTGCTGTTTACATATGTTGCTGTTCAGCTTATCTAATGCAATTTGGTCATATGATGCTTCATTTACTTGTACACTGCAAATTTGAACATCTCTTTCCTCCCAGAATCTAACCAATTTGGTTAATATTATAGTTGTCTCGTGTTTGCTAGTAAGGTCAAGGTAAAAAACCTGTTTTATATGCATGTTAAACATTTGCCCCCTCAAAAAATCATATAGCGATACTTATATACTTGATTTGCTTCCATAAATTGAGATTTGGTATGTATCTGAAGGAGACTGGTTATGCCTGTGGGCATCTTCAAAAAATATATAGCTTTTGGACCTTGATCTTCTTACTATAGCTGGTAGGAAGTCATCTGCTTGCCCGAAATAGGTTAAAAATTCTTTTCTTTTGTGGTCCCTGTTACAATTCATAGAATCTTTTGTGTAGATAACCAGGTTAGACTCTTCTTTTTTGTTTCTTCTTTTGGATGTAACTACTGTTCTTTCTTATGCTAGATTTGATATCAATAATACTTGCCATCTCTCAAAAAAGAAAAGAATTTATGGTAATTGCTATCAGTGTTACTTGATTCATCTGTTAACTCCACATGGAACAACCAAATCATACTGTGAGGACAGATTTTGTATGATCAAATATCTCTTATTGGTTCAATATTGCTGACTATATTGTTAAATCTTGGTGGTGTTGCTTCATGAAGAGTTGAGGAAGAAGATGACGAGATGTACGTTAATGATGAGGCTATTGAGAAACTTGTCATTGTAACTCGGGTAAGAAAATAGCTTTCCATGTCTTCTATTTGGGTGAATTCAGTTTCCGAAGATATTTTTTTCTTTGAATTTGTTGTCACGTGTTTAGACTTCACTTGTCTTATGTCAAGCTTACTCCTTAGGGGTCGTTTGGTTGGGAAGAAGTTATCCCAGGATAGCTATCTTGTGATAACTTATCCATCACTATGATATAAATGGTCAATGGTGGGATAAGTTATTACGAACATGGTAACCAAACAAGATACAAAATTTTTTTCCAATCACTATTTTCTTATCCCATCACTATTTATCTGTATCCCTCACACCAAACGATCCCTAAGAGTTCTACTACATGCATTAACAACTGAAGGATAGACTCCTATTTTATGTTACAGGTACAATCAGGTCTTGTATGATCCTGGTGATATTAGTTTCTGGATGCGAAAAATGGGAGATTGAATATTTGATTCTTTTAACCGATGAATTGACATAGAATTTACATTGTATTACTTTCACGACATGCCACAAATCGTATTATATTTTTTCCTTGGTTTATAGTTCTAGTAACAAGTATTTCAATTTTGGGGAAGAATTTACAGACATGTGGGCATTCTTACTGGCAGTCTTTCCCTTTGGGTCCAGCTGATATTCTGATTATGCAATTACAAGAGGATCCTATTCAATACTTTGTGCCAATCTAGTTGTGAAAGAATTTATGGGATTTGAACTATATAGTTCAACCCTTTATTTCATTTCCTAATTAATGCCTATGCCTTGTTTTGTACTTTGAAAATGTGGGGCCTCCTGCCTCAGGTGCTTTCCTAATTAATGTGTATGCCTCATTTTGTACATTGACAATCCAGGTCCTCAGGTACTTGACCACATCAGTGGTGTGTTACCACTCCCTAGTTATCCAATAGTTATGCAGTAATTTCTCTTTAGTAACAGTTATTTTCCTGTAATAATGCAGTTATTTTCCTGTAATAGTGCAGTCTTGTAATAGTGCAGTCTTTAATTCTAGTTAAGTTAGGAAGTCATGCCCTAGTTTCTAGGGGTAGTTATTTTACAAGTATTGTATTTAAACTATCTGGTGACTGTGAAAATATAAGCAGAAAAATTATTCAAGTTTTTGAGTACTTCAAACTCAAGAGGTTGTAGGTTCTCTCTTAACGAACCAGCACCATAGGTCGTACAAAAGAAAACATTAGATTTCACACTACAACGCCCCATAACCAGATCCATATACGGGGACCATAACATAGTGGACATGCATTAACTGCAGTTGAGTGATTATAACTTACTAATTATTAATTAGATAACGTATTTGTCAGTAAGATGCCTGAGATACCTACTTATTCATATTATAAGAAAAATTAGTTTTTGTACTGAAAAACATAAATAAGAGGACTAGGGGTGCCTTGAGCTAAACTGGAAATTCAATTGAAAAAAATAAAATAAATAGGAACTCCTGGTCTCGCTGAAGATCTGCCAGTGGATCGATACCTAAGAAGAGGCTTGCAGCATTACCCCACAAAGTAACAGGAAACTTGCTCAAGCAGA
The DNA here is from genome assembly GCF_001406875.1 of Solanum pennellii. NCBI lineage: Eukaryota > Viridiplantae > Streptophyta > Magnoliopsida > Solanales > Solanaceae > Solanum > Solanum pennellii. The sequence goes on from NC_028642.1 coordinate 56,098,820, forward strand.
CTTGATGTAGCAATAAATTGGTTTTAGGTTGTAGTCCCTTGCACTTTGACTGCACAGACTATGTAGAATCAATATGAAAAGAAATGTCTTGTTCCCCTTCCGACACACAATCTGATGATTAAGCTCAAGAATGAGAAGGGATTTTCAAGTTATATAGCAATTGATGTTATGTCAATAACGGACCAACATCCTATAAATGCTTTGCTTTTAATGGAATATTTGCATTCCAAATAAATCAGTTAGGAGGAAGTTTTCAAAAGGATGTGAATGGACAGCCACAGGTTCCCGCCTATGCAGAAGTTTGTTTCTATATATGAACCACAAATAACTATTAGAAAAATACACCAAACTTGAAAATAACTTTTTGTCGTCATTGTTAGTTATTACATAGTGTAAGCTCCAAGGGGGTGGCCAAGCGGTCAAAGATTTGGGTAACAACCTTGGGAGCCAATGTACAATTGCAATTGAGGCTATGCTATATGGGTTCTTAGGTATTGGTGTGGGTAAAGTTAACCAATACTTGTGCAGGTGGGAGCTAGAATGTACTCGGTAGATTAGTCGAGATGGGCCAAGCTACTTAACCGACACCATTATAAAAATAAAAAGAAGTTACTAAATTGTGTTAGTAATCACAAGCAGTGTTGTCTCGATGCTGCGTATATAGCAGACTGTTTTTTTCCCGTTCTTTCTTCTTCGTTGCGTATATTGCTGCGTAGTGCGTATAAATCCCCGTTTTTGTCTTCTCTTATTTCTTCTTCTTCAGCTTTTATTTCTTTGTGTTTTTTTCAGTTTATTAATTTAATAATTGAATTTGCCATGTCACTTTACTTATTCAATTAAAATTGCCATTAATTTATTTCCTTATTTTAGTCACTAGGCATTAGCTAATTAGCTATTCTATTTTCTCAGTAGGTAATTAGTTAATTTCTCTAAGGCACCAAGCAGTAGCTAATTATATATGAGCCCTTCTTTTTTGAGTGTACATTTGGAATAGTGTTTAGGATTCCTATGCTTCCGAAGCTGGACTCCTGTAGTCAATATGGGATTTTATTGGGATTTCACTAGATGCGTCACTTCATATTTTTGTTTTTAGAAAGGTAATTGTAATTTGCAGCCTTGTTATTGACAGCTGGGGTTGGTGTGTAAAAGCTGATGCTTTCCTTAGATTCTCTCTTTGTGTTCCTTACAAGTCTTTCATCTGCCAGCCTTTAACTTGCATGACTAGGATAGTTTGTACCATCAAGATTCAACAAGTTCCAAAATCAGTTGCCCTATAGACAAAAGTTTTGGCCAAATTCATGGAAAAGCTAAGATACTGCAACTGATGCAGCTTTGAAAGCATGTGGAAAAATGAGCTGTTGTGCTTAAACAGCCTTTTTTTTCATATCCAAAAATAAACAAGACTTCTATTGCCTCTTTTATTTCTGCTACACTATGGGCTTTGAGTGTTAATTAGGCTAATTACCTCATCTGTGTGGATTTTCTACAGAACACTCGGGCATCTCAGGTATCTGGAACTGTTGGAAAAGAATCAAAACCAATATCTACGGAGCTTGCTTCTGCAATAAATGATGGTCTCTACTTCTATGAGCAGGTTGGTGGTTGCTTTAATAAGGTCATTCTTTCCCTATTCAACTTAATACAGTATTATATTGATCTCTCATCTTCCAGGAGCTTAAAGCTACACGATCCAGTCATAGATCTAACAACTCCAATAATGATCCTAGAGATGACATCAGTAGGTCTTTTGGTACTGGTGCTGCTTTATCCAAATCAAAGTATGCCGATCATTCTTCTGGAGGAAAAAACACTGAAGGTCCTGGAAGTTCCAACTCTCGGAGAAAGCAAAACAAAGGATTTGCTAAGCCACATCCAATACATAAGCAGCGGCTGTTTTCTGGAAATTACCGGAATCATGGGGTTTCTTGGAACAGTGTAGGAGCAATATCTGAAAGTCCACCTAGCGATTCAGTTGGGTTTTTCTTTGGTTCTACACCTCCTGACAGTCATGTGTATGTTCTGGATCCCTGGTGCTGTTCTAATGTAGTTGTGTATTGTAATATGTTTGAGATTATTTAATTATTTTGTCAAAGAGCAAATGCAAGTCTATGAATATATGATTATTAGGGACATTGTGAAAACAGTTCTGGGTTGTTACACAATAACTTAGTTACCTGAACTTCTGTTTACAGGTCTAGGCCTTCAAAGTTGAGTGCCTCTCCGCACAGCAATCTTGCTAGTAATAGTCCGCCAGTTGGTTCCATGCCTAAACCATTTCCACCCTTCCAGCATCCAAGTCACAAGCTGCTACAAGAAAATGGTTTTACACAGCAGCTGTGAGTAGATTTACTTTCATAAGGAGTTGGTGTTCTATGCATTTTGTATCAAGTGCATGCATCTGTTCATGCGCGGGTCTGCATGTGCACTGACTTATACATATATTCCTTGTGCATCTCTTTTCGCTCCTGAACGTTGGTTTTGGATTTTCCATCTTTTAGGTACAAGAAGTATCATAAGCGCTGTCTGACTGATCGCAAGAAACTTGGAATTGGTTGCAGTGAGGTGCCTACTTAATTTTTGTTCTGCATTGGCTTGTGTTTTATGTACTAGTTCCATAATAGCATCACCGTCTCCTTGAGGATTACAGAAAGGAAACAAAGAGGAAATATATTAAATTTAATAACAGTGAATTGCTTCTTGTATAAGGGCATAAAATGTGAGGAATTTATCACTCTTATTCTGCAAGTTCATTTCAGGGGTGGGATATGAAAATAAAGATGACTAATCTCTTTATGTATAATGTGAAATTTGTTTCATGATTTTTTGACTTCCTTGAGGTTTTTGTTTTGACCAGTCAAAACTCATCTTATTATTGCTGCACCAAGATAGTAACAAAATATTACTAGATCTAACATTAGGTCGCTGAGAAATTTATCCAAGTATTGACACACAGAAAATTTCCAGTGCCCTCATGAAGAAAAACAAATTTTCCAGTACCTAGAAGGTACTCTTTGTTTAAAACCCACTTATGAAGCAAATCTTCACAAGTAGTACTGTTCTTTACCTAAAAGGTACTGTTTGATGGTAGATCCAATTTTAAAATAGATCTGTACAAAAAGAACAGTTCTCTTGAATTTGCAAACCTTGTATTGCTTGAAAGGAATCACATGAATGCTTACAAACTTTATAAATGAGCAATATTCTTACTAACCAATTGGCTGAACTCATAATGAGAGGTTTCTAACTCATCTCTGTCTATGCATATATACATGTATGATGCATCTATTTGTCCATATACTGCTCATTTGGCCGTTTTCTTGTGTGCTAAATTGCATATATTAATTTTCTCTAAAGGTTCTTATCTTTTGACATGCAGGAAATGAATACACTGTACAGGTTTTGGTCGTATTTTCTGCGAAACATGTTCGTACGTTCTATGTACAATGAGTTCCAAAAGATGGCTCAAGAAGATGCAGCTGCTAATTATAACTATGGGATGGAGTGCCTATTTAGATTTTATAGGTAGTGTTTACATGCCATAGTGACTTGCATGGAAAGAAGGGAAGAAATATGACATGTTTTGTTTTCCCTTTTACTTTTAAACCCTTCAGCTGTTCTTTTCTAGATCCACCTCCATGTGATGCAACTTCAACAGTTACTCTTCTTTTCAGCAGTCAGTTGCCTTTTCCTTCTGACTTACTTATTTGACTGCTCATTATACTGTGTTTGTGTTTCAGTTATGGTTTGGAAAAGGAATTTAGAGAGGAACTTTATGACGACTTTGAGAGATTGACGCTTGACACCTACAATAGGGGAAACCTTTACGGCCTTGAGAAGTACTGGTAATATACCTTACCTTGTTTGAAAGTTCTCGTTTCCGTGTCATTTCCTCTTTTTTTTTTTTTTTTGAAAACTATGAAACTCCGATTGACATTGAAGGATCAAAACACTGGGAATTAAGGTATCATGTAGATAGGATGCTCTTTTATAGTAATTGTCTATGTTTTCTGAATCATTTTAAACCTCTGATTACTTGCCTTTCCAATTTTAAATTCACTTCATTCAGTGATCCATGTTCTGTGTTTTTTTAATCTCTTAAATTTAGTGAGGCAATGCTCCCTTAAAAAATGGTTTCTGAATACAGCGTTATTTATAGCCAACTGTAACACGAATGGAAGAGTTTACTTTGAATCGTTTCTTTCAGGCTTGATTTTGTTTGCTTTTCTTTTTTCCCTTCCAAGTTCCTGTAGTTTCTTCTTTTGCATTTTGATCTTCTTTTTCTTCTCTCGTTCTCCTCCCCTGGGACCCCCACAGCTTCGGTATTCTTTCAAAGTCCATGTGCCTAAGGATGTCAGCAGAAGCATCATGGTAACATGCCATGATCAATTTTTGCTGCCTTCTTTAGAGGACCTCCTGGTTGTGAAGCTCTTGTTGATCTATCACACAGGAAATTACACCAATGACCTTGGAAATTGATGATCTCGAACTTTTGACCCCTTCTTTTGCGCCATGGGCAAAACTTCAAGGGATCTCCCTCTCTCACAGCAGTAAGGGACTTTGAAAGAATCCCTTACTGAAACCAACATATACCTTAATAGTGGACTGTAGTTATGAGTGACTATTGCTTGCTTGCTTAAGCGTCCGCGCAACTTAGGTTACTGCTGCAAATGAAGTGTGTTACTGAAACCAACATATACCTGTAACCTAAGTTGCAAATGAAGAAGCTAGTGATCATAACCTTCAATAATGAACTTGAGACCAATTGAACCATGAGCACTTCTGACTCAAGTAAAACAAAACATATACCTTATAGTGGACTTTAGTTCTGAGTGACTATTGAATAAAAAGTGGGGAGGGTTCCCCATGTACACGAATGGGGCATATAGTGCATCCGACCACCTTTTCCCTTTGTTAAAACGAAAAACTCGGGTATTTCGGGGAAGGTGTTGCGGACGGGCTGATTTAGAGATAATATGTACACATTAACTTTGCTTTTGTTGATACCTAGATTTTGTATTGGAAGTATTTTTGTGCTCTTACTAACATGATCTTACTGCAATCATTCTGGAAGGGCCTTTCACCATTTTCGTCAGCAACGAGGTCAGAGAGCACCTTTGAAGAAGCTTCCAGAACTGGATAGACTACTCAGAGAAGAGTTCCGAAATTTAGATGACTTTAAACATGCCAGAGGAGGTGCCAGTGCAAGCACGAAGGAGGACGGTCACTAACCAACGTGTGATTCTCAGCTTCATTGAACCGTCTGTCAGCGAATTTTGATGCCTTACAGTCCATACAATGAGCTCAAGTTGCCGAATTAGCATTCTGAGATGATCAAGGCAAAAATTTTGTATATAGAGCTTCTGTGAGGTTGGTTAATTTTTACCTCCGAGGTTGAGCTAAAATTTTACCATGAGGGGATGGATGGAACCTTGTGCCTTTTTGTACTTTCATCTTAGGATTATAAGGTGTACATATAGGAGGAAGTTGAAAACAAAATAAAAATGAAAAAAAAATAAAAATGTAAAACTACCAAAAAAAAAAAAAACTAGTTTTAGAATTTGGAGATAATTGAGACCTTTTTAAACTCCATTTTGTTGTCCTTTCTTTGTGTGTACTTCCATTTGCTTGCTTACTTGCTTAACGTCCTTATGATTGTCATGGGTAGTCAAGGTATAGTTAGTTTGTTACTTGAGAGAGTCTTAAGTAACAAATTTTATAGGAACTGAAGAGGGAAGAGAAGTAGACATCGAATGATTAATTTCGATTTCTTTGTAATCGTAGAATATGAAAGATGAATATCTTACATATGGAATTTAGATGGGTAAGTGGGTATACATCAAAAATTTTGATGATCGGTTAATGCTTTTTGTACATGTTTCTAAAACCTTTAACGACATTGATTCTAATGATACTTATCTAATGTCGGTAAAGATTTTAACATTCTTTATTAATGTCTATTTTTTCCTACGAAGAACTTGAGTTTCTCTCTCAAACAGTCCTATAAGATATCCCAAGTATTTCCTTTTTACCTTCGTATCTTTTCCTATGGAAAAAAAAATGAAAGTTTCGTTTCCGTTTTCTTATAAATTATAATCGTACTAGAAAGGTTTGAGAAGGATAGAATGTCGGATAACAGTTGTGCTATTAGTTTTGACTCTTCTTTCTTTAAACATTGAGAACAACATACGTGACATATAATTTGTTGATTGAACATAACAATTTTTTAAAAAAAGAAATTAAATCATGTAGGATCCCCTAATTAATTTTAATTTGTAACTAATTATTGATGTTTAAGTAGCTCACGACCAATTACAATTCTTCTTATTTCACTAGTTCCTGCTGCAATCTCATACATTTTGGCATCTCGCAGTAAACGTCCTGTTGGATACTCATTTATATATCCGTTTCCACCTAGACATTGAATTGCCTGTAATTTCATTTAAACGTAACGTATCAAACACAAATTTAAATTATATATATCGACAATTTCACGTTTAAAAAAGCTCTTTTTTTCACCTGGAGAGCTACTTGAGTGGCTCTTTCAGCTGCCAGTAGTATAGTCCCAGAACAATCCTGAAAAATAAAAAGAAATAAGTTATAATAAAAACTTCTAAATGACACAAAATATATATATATTTTTTTAAAAAAAAAAAAACCTTTGGATCAATCTTCCCATTGTCACAATCCTTTGCAACAGCATACACATATGATCTGAAAAATACAATAAAAAATAATTGACATAAAAATATGAATTTACTATTAAAAAAAAAACAATTTAATTCGAATGAAATTCTAACCTTGAAGATTGTAAAGCAGTATACATGTCAGCTAGTTTTCCCTGGATTGGAAAAAAAGTTTTCAAATTACAAAGCGACTCAATAAAATTAGTGGCTTAAAAGATATTACAGTTATACATATACCTGTATAAGTTGAAATTCGCCGATTGGTCTTCCAAATTGCTCCCTTTGTCGAACGTAAGGAATAACAATATCCATACATGCTTGCATTATTCCAATAGGTCCTGCTGCTAAAATAAGTCGTTCCAAATCTAGCCCCGACATTAAAACATACACTCCTATACATACGAAAAATTGAGAAATTAATATACGTGATGTGATAAATGATATATTCATACAATATCGTATTTGTAGAGATTTTTTTTTTTTTTTACCTTTTCCTTCGTGGCCTAAAACATTTTCTTTAGGAACAAAGCAATTCTCAAATACAAGTTCACATCTGCAATTTTTGAGTCCATATGAGATTTACTACAATTTCATCAATATTTAATATCGGGCGAATTGCTACGCTAAAAAAATAGTACTCAGGAACTAGCAATTCGCTCGATATTATTAATTTAAACTTACGTATCGCTTCCTCGCATCCCAAGTTTGTCCAATTTTTGTGCGGTTGAGAATCTGCATTTTCAACATATTTATGAAATTAAATAGAAAAAGTTATTTATGGTGGTTTTCTTATACGAGTATGAAGATAATTGATTCAGAATTTGAATTTTACAAATGTGAGGTACGTACCCTGACATCTCTTTTTCGATTATAAATGCTGTAATTCCTTTAGAACCAGCAGTAGTATCCGTTTTTGCGTAAACAATCTGATTAATAAGTTAAACACAAAATTTAATAATGTAACATGAAAAATTATATCATATAGTCCACATATATGAATACGAAATTAAATAGTAGATCGATTTGTGTCTAAATATCAAGTTGGAAAAAGGAAAAAAAAAAAGGAGTCTACAACTTCCTTCGTCCACTTTTACTCTGTAAGGTGTATAAAGTTAATACTGAACAAGTAAAGATGAACGTAATGAAATAATATTACGAAGAGAGATATATACCAAAGTATTAGCGATAGGACCATTGGTGCACCACATTTTATTTCCGTTTAAAACATAGCCACCATCGACACGATCGGCTCGACACTTCATGCTAACAACATCTGACCCAGCTGATCAAAGTGAAAAAAAAAGTGTTATTAATCGTTTAATTTCTATGCATCGACAGTATTTATGTATTAGGTTATAATTATAAGTAAAAGTAAATTGATAATGAAGGTAAATTAATTACAACAAAATTACCATTTGGTTCACTCATGGCTAGAGCCCCAATTTGATCACCACTTATAAGCTTCATGACACAATCAAAGTGAGTTAGACTGATAGATTCTGATGATTCGATTTTTTTTATATTCGTGCATATCAGAAGCTTAATGCATCGATTTTATGCGTTCAAAAAACTAAAAGAAAGTAAGAGAGATAAAATTAGTAGAACCTTTGGCAAATATTTTTGCTTCTGCTCAGGGGTTCCATTTCTAACCTAGAAATTAAAATTTAATCGTCACGTCAACGTACACGGTACAAGAACATGTTGTACTGTACCTATATAGCATATTATATATATATATATATATATATAAAAAAATAGTTACCAATTGGTTAATGCAAACGTTGGATTGAACACCATATGAAACAGCAACAGCACCAGATGCACGACTAATTTCTTCTAAGGCAATGCAATGATATAAATATCCAAGGTTGAGACCGCCATATTCCTCTGTTACACGTTCAACAGAACTCAAACACTAGCTAATTTTTATATATAAATAGTAGTATTTACGAGAGTAATATCTCAAATGTTTGTTCACTTTGTTAGAAATATAATTGTCCACTTGGTTTTGTGACATTATTTTGTGGAAATGATTGATCATAATAGTAATATTATTGGAAAATGCTTTTACAAGAGATGATGATAGATGTCCTTGTTTTCTGCGATGTTACGTATATTACAGTTTTTTCTCCAATTGGAATATGTTATATAAAAAAATAATAATTGGCCTGTACAAAGTTTCACTAAAATCTATACTATATAATAATATATAGTGGGAATTTTGATGTTTGTTAATATGATTATTTATTCATGAGATTTTGATATGTTAATAACAAGTTGTAGGGGATTATTATATTTAGACTCGAGACTCGAGCTTGACTTGGAATTCGAGATCCAAGCTTGATTGAGACTCGGGATTTGAGGCCCAATCCAAAAGCAACTCGAGACTTAAGCCATGAGCCCCGACTCAAGACCTGATTTGGTGTGACTGTCAACTTGAAATTTGACTCTTACTCCGGAAGACGTAAATTGGGATTTGATATTTGACTCAAAACTCAACCCAACATCCAAACTTGACTTTGACCCTAACCTTGACCCAAGACCCAAGATATGAGCCTAGGCCCAAATCTGAGATCCGACTCAGATCTTGACTTGGGTCAATCGGGACTCAAGATTAGATCTTGATTTAGAATTCGAGATCCAATTATATTAGATGAATGAAAAATATTTGGATAAAATATGTGATTTAGCTAGTAAATATAAAAAATAAGTTGAAGTTGAGAATTAAATTGAACTTCACTGACAATCATTTTGAAACGGACAACACTTGAATATTGAGTTAAAATTTATTTAAAATTTAAATTATTTTGAGTTCAACCCATAAATATTACGGGTCATTTATAACTTCTATCCATAGCACCATTTATTCCATTTAACTACTCTCTGCCTCTGGTCTTTTGCTTTGAAAAGGACATTTATTTATAATTAATCATAATTATATAACATATATTCTTATCTTATATTATATACATTGTTATTATAACAATTTTTATATTATCACATCATTTTACGATTTTACCTGGTGCGGTAATTCCATGCAAATTAAAGTCTCCCATCAATTTCCACAAGTTAATCTCCTGAACGAAAATCATGAAATAGACAAATAATTAATCTCTTTTGATTAATTTTTTTAAACTTTAATCACATAATTAAAGATAATGAATTTATTAACCTTTGGGAAACTGTTTGTTCTATCAATCTTTTCAGCATAAGGAGCTATATTCTCTTGAGCAAATTTTGCTACACTTTCTTTAAACTACAAAAATTATGCAAACAAAAAATAATTAGTAAATCATGTAAAATAGTAAACTTATCCCCTCAAAGTTAACTTAACTTATAATTTGGTCCTTTAATTTCAATTAAAATGAAAAATTGTGGTATAAGTATAATTTTTTTTTTACCTGTTTTTGAGTATCATCCAATAGTAATGAAGTAGAAAAAGCAGCTTGTTGATTTTGTAGGGACTTGAAGTTTTTGGCTATGGTAGAACTCAAGGACCTTACTGCAAATAATTTATGCATTTTCTATGGATTTTTGGGTATTAAAGAAGGAAGAAAGAAGAAGAATTATATTTAATGCTAAATGAGATTGAGATATATATAAGAGCTCTATTTATTTATTTTTATTAAATAAATAAAAGTTGTAGTGATTGGTAAGTCTAGTCATATGAAGAAAGCACTATTTTATTTATTATGTTAAATAAAAGAGCTGTATTTTGACTTATTATAATGACGATGTAACTTGTAATATTTTTGGGAAGTCTTTAAATATTATAAATTTTAGGTTTTAATTATTAAGATTTTTAATAGTTTAAAATATTATTTTCTCTATTATATTTTTGTGTTTAGGATATATGAGTATGAATCGCAAGATGTACATGTATCAATCGAATTTTAATATTGAAATATATATTTTATTTATTTAAATTAATTAAATGTAACGAATTTCTTTAATTAGAGCAGTTATTGAAGATTTTCAAAATACATAGACAATTAAATCTGAAAATTTAAATCGATTTTAAAATTTTATGTTCGAATTTACATTAGAAAAATAGTTAATCTGCCTATTGTATTCCAAATCAGGGTCAGTTAAATTGAAACATAGTAGTAATAGTATTCTCCAAAAAATCATAGTTTATTTCCACTTCATAGTTATATTTTATATTTATAATCATTTTTTATAATTCAAATTCAGAAAAATATGTTTAGTTAACAAAGAGAAAAGAGAAGAAATTAAATTTGTAATACATCCCCAAAAATATATTAAGATAAATTGACTATAAGAAGTTATTAGTAACATTTTTGTAATTCAAATGTTGAAAATATACAAAAATTATGAATCGTTTGGTATTTTGTGTGAAGTATAAGCTATAAAAGTCTCAGACATAAAATGCAGGATTATTTTATTCTGCATTTGGTTGGAGGTATCAGATAGTACTGTGATATTTATCCCATCATTTATATCTTAGTGATAGGATAAGCCGATAAGTTATCCCATCTATATATGGTGAAATAACTTATCCCATGATAATTTATGCTAAAATAATAAATCTCGAATAACTTGTTCCCAACTAAATAACCCTTAATATCGATTTAATAAATAAAAACAAAAGCCTCTCATCAAAATATTGACTTCAGACCATATATAAATAATGTTGAGCCACCCTGTTTGAATTCAACCAAACAAGTATGTACGGATTCCAAGCTTTGAAATATAAATTTCATATACTAAAATTTTGTTATACACTAAATTACAAGTCGATTTATTATTTGACATTTTTGTAGAAAAATATTTTCTTCATTGAAATGCATAACTTTCTAATTTTATACAATAGAAAGCAACCCTCTCAATCCATAAATATAAGAAGGAAAATAGACTCTTTAAGAAAGCACACTCATTTATTATTATTGAACCACCTAAAGATATTTATTGTACTTATTTGACAAAATCTAAACATCTTCATCAATTAATAACTTTTTTTTTATTTGGTGTCTTGATATTCATATTAGAACATGCTTAAATTTAAATTCGCATAAAAAAAATCTCATATTGGGATGAAAAGTTCTTTAACAACGACGATTTCATACCCAGGAAAATTCAAACATAAAATCTCCAATTAAAAAAAAATATTTATCACTCTACCACGATCATAACTCTCCTATTAATAATCAATTAATAACATTACTTTTATAGAACAAAATACGTTGGAGATGGGGTCCATATATAACGTGAGGAGTTGTAGGCCTTTCAGAGGTAGGTTAAAAAGAATAAGAGGAATTAAATTAAAAAAATATTTTTCTTTAAATAAAATTTACACCATAAAAAAGTTTAAAATAATTGAAACTCCATACGAATATGAAAACAATTACCATATTACCTATTTACTTTTTTCTAAAGCATATGATAAAATTGTCACCTGATAAAATTAAAGATAAAAGAAAATCAACAATTTTAATAAATTGTGCTTTATTGGGTGATGGCGAATTTTACATTTAAATTTACATGAAAATAATATCAGAAAAAGGAAAATACTAGTTAAAGTTATTCTCTCCTTCCACTTTTAATTGTCATTGTTTTATTTTAGAGTTAAATTATAAGGACTTTTGCTAATATTTTACGTTAGATTTTTTCATCATGTTGATATGCAAGAAATTGCAATTTATAGTACTTTCCGTAAATTTGAATATCGATTTTTTTTTGTTTAAACTATCAAATTAATGTAATTCAATTTAAATTTAAAAATTAGTCAAATTAAATTTTAGAAAACACAATATAACAGAGTTTTTGGCTAAAACATTCTTTAACTATACCCCAAACTTAAACTACATTCTTAAAGTATCATTTCTAGCAGAAAACATCCTTTAACTATACCCCAAACTTAAACTACATCCTTATAGTATCATTCTTACCATAAAACATCTTTCAAGTATTTTAAAGTGGACAATTTTTATCCTTCTACTTGAATTTCTCGTAAAACTATCCCATATATCACGCAAAAATTAAGTCGGATATGCCAAGAATATTATAGTGAACTTTTTTCATTCATTTTTCATGTAATATTAATTAAAAATATTATTAGTTTAATTATGTTTCTTCTCAGTTGAATATGCTAGAAGCGACATTTGTTGTAGACTTCCGCTTCTAATAATGTAGAATGAAACTCAAATACGAGACATAACCAATATTTTGGTCACTTCAATATTAGATTGACCTAAAAATTTATTGATTTAATTGGTTAAGAAAAAGATAAAAATAATTAAAGTCCAACTTCTTTCCGTTACGAAAAAAGCAAATTATGTAAGCTCACACCTTCCAATCATTTTTAGTTTCCATAAGCAACAATGTCTAAGATTTTTTTTATATTTTTCAATAACTTCTTTTCGCAAGTAATGTGATTATGCAGAATAACTTTTGTTGATAGTCCTACGTTAACTGTTCATGTTTTCGTAAGATCCATTAGTTTTTTTGACATATCTACTTGTTCACTTACAAATACTTAAAGAATGTTTTCTGCTAAAAGATATACTTTAAGGATGTAGTTTAAGTTTGGAGTATAGTTAAAGGATGTTTTCTGCTAGTTGATACTTTAATGATGTAATTTAAATTTAGGATATAATTAAAAAATATTTTTGACCAAAAACTCTAATATAACAACTAAAAGTGAGCAAAGGGAGTATCTTTAAATTTCCAATATTCAACACTTGTGTCAAGGGTTTTAATTAACCGTACTTATATTGAATTTAATGGATCTAGTTTGATCCCATGCTCGAGAACTTAAATTGATCTTAGACGTAATAAATAATATCACCAACAAATTAGACCATTAAAATAAACTCGTTTTTTAAACGTGGAAACTAACAGTAATTCAAATTACACACGTAAATGTTAACTTCGATGTATGAAAGACTTTTTGATTATTACCAGTGATTTATTAATTTAGTATTTCAGTGATTATTTTTACTATTTATTATTGTAGAAGATAATTTCTTTTGATGTCATAGGAACCTTATGTATATGTTTGCAAGAAAAAGAAATTTTTGATGAATACAAATAAGGGAACCTATCCTATTTTTAAAATCCTATTTTAACATATAAAATATAAAAGTTTAATTTGAATTACAAAATATTACTTCTTTTTTTTTTAAAAAAAAAAGTTAATAATATCATTCTTTTTTACTACTTCTGTTTAAAAAAATACTTCATTAAAAAAAATACAAAATACAATATACAATGATACAATGGTAGATCTTATTGATCAAACAATACATTTTATTATTAATAATAAAACAAAAAAAATACCAAATTAAGATATTTAAATTATTAATTAAGCCCCATAATACATAGGAAGCATACGAGGTTTTACCACAACTTCCAACGGAATTTTTTTAACCGCGGTAAAACCCGGCCCTTCGGTCATATCCAACGGGTCATTATTTGGTAAATCAAAATCAAATGCTTGAAGTAAACGCGCAATTGAAAGATAAGTCACTTGCATGGCCATAGTAATTCCAGGACACGATCGTCTTCCAGAGCCAAATGGTATAAACTCTAAATCTTTACCATAGACATCAACTTTTGCCTTAGTGGTTAAAAACCTCTCGGGTAAAAACTTTTCAGGCTCTGGCCAAAATTTCGGATCTTTTTGAAGTTTCCACACGTTTACAAATAAACGTGTGCCTTTTGAAATATGGTAACCAAGTACTTGACAATCAGCTAAGGCTTCGTGAACTAACATAGGTGATGGTGGATATAAACGTAATACTTCTTTAATTGTTGCTTGAAAATACATTAAGTTTTTGATGTCTGAATCTTCGATCCAACGATCTTTGCCAACTTTCGTGTCGATTTCTTCATGGACTTTTTCTAGTACATGTTTATTGTTTAGTAAGCAGGCAATAATCCATATCAAATGAACAGCTGTGGTATGTGTAGCATCTGAAACTATAGTCTGCGTGTAAATAACACATTAATCATCGTGATTGTTAGTGTACATAATTTAAATTGAATACGTTTGAGCAGAAAATATGTATTAACCATCAAATCATATCAATCGTGGGTCCTAGAAATAACAATAAAAATGTTACAAAATAATAATTGCACTTTGCTCTTTTGATTATTGATATATTCTAGATTTGGTTAAAAAGAAAAATAACACATTAATCATCATGATTTTCAATAATTTAAATTAGTACGTATGAGCATAAAATATGTATTACACTTCAAATCATATCAATTGTGGGTCCTAGAAATAACAATAAAAATGTTACAAAATAATAATTGCATTTTGATCTCTTGATTATTGATATATTCTTAGATTTGGTCCTTCTGAAATATTTCACCTTTATTTGAGTAAAATGAGTGTTTTTATAAAGGAAGTGGTGATAATTATAAAACTATATCACCTAAAATAATGGAATAGCAGTAAAAATTGAATGATTAAGCACTTAATTATTCGTTTAATTTATGTAGATTCACAACTTGAAGGATAAAAAATGCACATGTGCACATATCAATTAATATGCTAATTAAAAAAGACTTTCTTTAGATCTTAAATTTCATGTCCCGTCAAATTAACAGAGTCAGATCAACAGTTGAAGCACATACCGACATAGTATAACAATAACAACAATAACATATTCAATTGTAATTTACAAGTGGGGTTTAATGAGCTGGTATATATGCAAAATCTTACTCTTATCTCGTGAAGACACAAAGACTGTTCTGATAGACTCTCACCTCAAGCAAAAACATATCAATAACATATTTAGTGTAATTTACAAGTTGGGCTTGAGGAGTTGGTGCGTACGCAACCTTACTCTTATCTTGTGAAGGCAGAGAGACTGTTCCGATAAATTCTCAACTCAAGCAAAAATGTATCAAATATGTAACACATATGTAACATACGATAATATGATAACTGAAGCAAATAAAACAACATATAACACTAAAATCGAAATATAAGATAGTTGCACACTTACCAACATAGTAGCTTTGATAATAGTTTCCCTTGAATAACCATATTGGAAATCATCCTTATCTAACTCTGTTAACATTATATCAATCAAATCTTGATCATCATCATCATTAGAATCATTATTATTCTTCCTCGTCTTAGTATGATCATCAAGCCAACGTTGAAGAATAACATCCATTTCATCAGCTATACGTTTCATCACCTTAATATTACCTTGTAAATCAAGCCATTGTAGTAATGGAATTGGAAATGCATCCTCAATACCAACTATAGCTATATAATACATCGTTTCGTTGAACGCTTTTCTAAAACGTTCCGCTTCTTCCTTCTCCTCTTCTTTATTGTTCACCTGTGTAGAACAGACCGATTCACAATTTGAACTTTATGAATTTGAAAATCTACCATATAATCTATTAGGTTCAAAATTTATTGTTGGTACGTTGTCCTCCTTTTTTTTTCGCCTTATAACTTACATATAGACTTTTTAGACTATGGTCTAATGAGTGTCGTATGAATTGACCTAATAAATGGATGGGTCATTTCAAATCGATTATGCGGATCATATTTTATGGGCTAAATTTTCCACCTCTAGTTATGGAGTAAATGTGTGTATATATATATAGCGATTTGAATTAATTAATTTTAAATTTTGGATTCGTCTCTACGTACCTGGCTATATCTTTTTCCACCAATCATCTTCACCGTTATGTTTAACATCATATCATCAAACCAATGGCCAATATCAACTTTAGTAGGTACATTTTTTGCTTCATTAGCAACAAATAGTGTGTACAACTCCTTGATACTACTCTCCACTTCTGAAATTCGAACATGCTTTAGCCTCTCCAGACTCTTACTCGATAGCAAATTATTAACCACCAGTTTTCGAACCATACGCCAATAAGGTCCATAATTTGCAAATGTAAGATTTGCATGGTCATAGCCAAGATATTTACAAGAACAAGTAGCTACTCTATTAGCTAAGTTCTTGTCTTGTGTAGTAAAGCATTCTTTTATTGCTTCATAACTACTCACAACGGCTATTGGGAACATCCCTTGACGGACGGTGAAAACTGGCCCATACTTATCTGCTAACGCACCTAGGGTATGGGCCAGTGGAATTTCACCGTCCTTGTTGCTCCTATTGCGACCGTCTAACGTGTCGCTTAGGATTTGAGGGAGGTGGCCTATAATTGGCCATGCTCCTGGAAGTTGTGGAGGGGGTGGACCAAATTTTTTGCTATTTTTCCAAGTTTTTGCTTTTCTTATGAGAAATAATAGGAAGAAAAAAACTAGAATTCCAATAATAGCTTCAACATGTGAAAGAATGTGAATTTCCATTGGACAAAAGGGGAAAAAAAAGAGATTGAGATAGAAGAGAATGTATTGGTTTGATTGGGTTTTTGAACTATATATTTAGGCTTGATATATAAGTAACCTAACTAAATTTTATTTGGACACTCGAATTCATACTTGTTCTAGTTACGCATCTAATTATATTTTTAACAAACGTAAATTTTCGATACAGAATTTGAAAAAAGTTCTAATGTGTTACTGGACACTCAAACTAAGGCTTGTTCTAATTACGCATCTAATTACATTTCTATCAAATACACTTTCGATTAAGAATTTCAAAAAAAAGTTCAAATATGTTATCAAGTGTCGATTATTTAAATAAGTTTATAACTGCGTCAATTATCACTTCTTTTAATCATATGTATTTGTTTCAATAATTCGTAAAACCTTAAATCTATACAAATTAAGATTGATAATAATATATTTAATGTAATTAACTTAACTATCTCGTAAACGGTCGAGAATATAGACGGTACTATGTGCTTGATGAATATTTTATAAGTAATAATGATTTGATCCAATTATTGGGTCTAAATTATTGAAAGTAAAAATATAATTCTGTAGTGATTCCACTAAGGTGAATTGGAAAACATCTTTATTCGATTACGATAGGTAAAGATTGGCATGCATTATTGTTAAATAAAATTATTTCGTTCGTTTTAATTTGTTTATCTTATATTTTAGTTTTGATCATTTTGTCAGTATTTGCAAAATCTTCTTAAAGAAATCAAATGATTTCACCAATATCTATGTAGCCATATATATATATTAGAATACAAACAGAGATTGTATCGTTTAATTTATCATATTTTCAAATTATGGCTAAAAAACAAAAACACATACCATTATTAAAATATCTAGATATGAGTATTCAAATGATATGCACGTAATACTAATAAAATAAAATCATGTACTTCTAGGCAAAATGAATAAAGTTAATAAATTTGAAGGTTAAAAAATTATTTGATGTTATATGGATTGGATTGAAACATGCAGACAAGTTCGTTTATTATTTTATAATTTATTTAAGCAATTAATAATTTTTTTTCAATAGTATATAACATATCAAATAAAAAATATATTATCAAGATTTTCCACGTTTCGATTTGTCCTGTGCATTAATCAAACTTTTAAATAAGCTGAATTAAATGAATCAAAATTAATAAATAAATGAATTATTGATCCGCTTAAATTCGGGTGGTTCATATTATCGTGGGCTAAGATTTCTATCCCTAACTGCAGTTTGCAGTAGACATAGTGTATCTAGAGGGGCTCCGTGAGTTCACGTGAATCCATGATCTCCTCTCTAGATTATATATAGTAATGGTTTTTTTAAGAAAATATAGAGGTGTGAACTCACGTTAAAAGTAACATACTATGTTAATGATTGGGTGCACATCTCTAACAAAAATAGAAATTGAAATCTTATATCTATTTTATTTTTGTTAGTAATACCGTCAAAGTAGTTATTTGTAACACTTTTGACATTTCAATTAACTTTTTTTTTTGCTTTAATCTTTCAAAAATTTTAAGTGTGTAACATTTGAAAATTCCTAAAAGAAAAATTAGCACGATAATCTTTTTTATATATATAATTTAATTTAATGTGTATATTAAAATTTAAAACTAGTAATATATGTTGGACTTACAATTTCTAAAATTTAAAACATTTCTTTGTTAAAAATGTAAGATCAAATCGATCAAATTTATATCTTAAATATAATTTTTCCATAACAGTACACCCATTCTTCTGATTTCTTGAATGGAAACAGTTATACATTGTATACCTTTGGAATGTACAATTCACATTTTGTATATCTTAAGTGCAGCAGTTGAATCACATTTGTTTTGTTGTATACCATTGACATATACATTATGTGACTTGTATTACTTTGAGGTGCACAATAATGTGCATATTTATTAGGTACTTGTTAAAAAAAAGTTTCCTAATTAGTGTTGAGTGTAACATATTTTAAAATTTGTTTTTTTAGATATTCAGTATATGTTCTGTGTTTTGTCAATATGAGATTCATCTAGAATGTTATATATAGTACCTTTCTCCCGAACTCTGGGTTTTCGTTGGGATTTGTCCCACTATCATTTAAGATTGTATGTAGAGTGATTCTGCTCGATACAATATGTAAGAATCCAACTTATAAGTGATATTATTCGCTTTGGATCTAGATTCATATAATTTTAATTGAAAAATTTACGTAAATGTACTATATTAAAAAAATATTTAAGACTTGCTTCTTTGCATACCAACATATCTTCCATATCTTATCCATGTAAAATTTGTCTAGGATTGTTAATCATAATCCATTTTGCTTTTAATTATGTAAATAAAAGAGAAAACTCGTTGGAAGATAGTAAGTAGTTCATTTTTAAAAATGATTGTGATAAATTTAATTTCATTTGTTTTGTTTATATAATCAAGATTTTTATTTTTTTTAATACAACTAATCTCTGTTTTATTAATTTCCATCTAATGTCTGGTACCAAATGTATTCGAACCCAATATAGTTGGATTCCACATTACATGGCTCGGAATCCACATTACATGGCTCATTTGAAGGGGTAACACTCATAATATGATTTTCTGTTGTGAAGGGCTCAAATCTGAATCCTCTAATAGAAGGATCCCAACCATTTTATTACGACTGAATTTTTAATTTAACTTTGTTTGTTGGATACTGCGTTTTGTAACAAAAAAAACTCCAAATGGATTCAGAATTAATAAGAACCCGTTGGAAATCTCTTAGCTGCAATTATATTTTAAAAAAATCTTTTCATTTTTAATAAAATACATTATTAGTTGCAATTAATTGAAAATTAATAAATTTCTAGTTTATGTAATTGTACTTCTTCCGTCCTAATTTATGACATGTTATTTAAGAAAAAATGAAAGACTTTTAAATAATTTGCCTATAGAAATTCATTAAAAAAAGTGTCATATCAATTAAAACAAAAAAACAACTATTGTCTCGTTCATTTGAGTCTCCTCATGATAAAATAAAACTTGATCTATAGTGCTCCTAATCAATTAATCAATATTTAAAGGAGACTGTTATAGATAGATATTTTTTACTGCTAACACCCTAGCTTAATTACATACGAATAAAAATACATGAGTAATGTTGGGTGTATAAGTTAGCATATTTTACACTTGAGAAATGTGATAGAAAATTGGGTGTACCTAGCACAAAACAGTTAATGTCACTAGTGGGTTAGATCATTATAGATGGTATCAGAGCCATTTATGTGTAAGCTTGGTCGATGTGGGTAAGAGTTCAATTGAGTTTAGATAAATTTTGATTAGGCAAAATAACCTCGGATTGTTTCTAGGTAATGACAAACTTCATCGAGTACGTTGAGTCAGAGGGGTATATAAGTAATTGCGAAGTCAGAAATTTTATCAAGGATGTTCAAGAATAATGGTGTGTGTACAAGTGACCTATTGTAAAAATAAAACAAAAAACATGTACTACAAAGAGGTTCAAACCCGAAACTACTTTATTCATATGGACAATCATTATCACTGCGTCAATGACGTAGCTTTGTCAAGAATGTCCAACTTTAAATATATATCCTTTAAAACAATGAATTTAACATATATATAAATAATGTAATTTTTTGATAATGAGTATCTAGTTAGACACACCTTGAGGTGACTAGCTCCGCCCCTGGGTGTAGGCGACAAACTCATGACATTCTAGATTATGATAAGTAGTTTCACATCGGGAAAACCACAGGAGAAATGTTGAGTATATCAGTAAACAAGTGTTACATTTTAATACCGTATGAATCTAAATCCAAAAAAAAATAATATCACTAGCAGACTGAACCGATAAACTTACAAATTAAAAATAGTGCACCAATATTTTACTCTAGAATTAAAATATTTTGCAAGGACCACTATAAAATAAGGTATGAATTAAGAATGGTTCACAAGTACATTTTCAATTTTCTACATCATCTTTACTTTAAGAAAACCAAAAAAAAAAAAATGGCATCTCTGATCTCTAGCTGGGCTTCACAAGTGAACACTGTGCCTGAAAGGTATGTGGTGCCTACTGAGAAAAGATTGAATGTAAATGTCCCAATTGGTAAAGACATTCCTGTTATTGATTTGTCACATCCTAATTCTTCCCTCATAGTTGAACAAATCATCAAAGCTTCTCAAGACTATGGAGTTTTTCAGGTAATATAATTATAGAGTTTTAAGTTTTATGTACTGATAGTGAAAAATATTCATACAAGTAGGTCATTTAAAATGTAATTGCATGTTACTTATTATATATATGTTGGTGGAGGTAGTGACTTCCATGTAATTAGTCGAGAAGTGTATATAAACTGACTCAAACATCACGATGCAATTGCAAGTAGCTTTATTTAAACATTCATTGGTAATTATGTTGTTATAGAGAATGTAGTATGACATGAAAGATTGGGTCCACCGAAAAAAAACTGATTGTTATACTGAAATATTGTTAAAGAGAGGTTGTTTGATTGTTAGGCAAGTAACTTGTTATAACAGGTTAAATTTAATTGATAATAGTGTGTACTAGTTACATGCACTGTCAACGTATATAAATTAAATCGATAATTATATTGTTGTTTATGATGTCATTATTAGGTGATTAACCATGGAGTGTCACAAGAGTTGATTGGTGATGTCCTTAAAGTTTGTGATGAATTTTTCAAGTTGCCAATTGAGGACTTGGAAAAGTATACTGAAGAAGAAGAGTTGAGTGAATTTGAGCCAAATCTTGACCAGAAACCAAAGCTTTATATTGAAAAGGAATATAAGCCTAAGAAGAATGGTAAAAATGATAAAGAAGTCATTTTTTGGAAAGACACTTTTGCTCATTGTACTCATCCTACCAAAGAAGATAGAATTAATTCTTGGCCTGAAAAGCCAGCAAAATATAGGTAAGTATTAAATATAATATCTCTCTATTTCATTTCGTTTTCGTATAATTTGACCTGCACGTGAAAATTCTTTTTAATTTTGGGTGACGGTGAGATTCAATCTCAGAACGTCTGTCTGCTTTGATATCATGTAATAATGATACCTGAGTCTAACTCAATCTCAAAAGCTAGCTCATGAAAGAGATCAAATTATCATCTCTCTACCGATGTGAAACTTTTTAACAATATCAACTAGACATTAATAATTTTTTTAAAAAAATTTTCATTCTATATTTATTTGATGTCTGATTCGCGACGAAATATCTCAGTTATTACTATATTTTATTTACTAGGGAAGTGATTGGAAAATATAGTGAGGGAGTGAGGAAGGCAAATTTGAGAATTTTGGAGCTAATGAGTGAAGGATTGGGACTTGAAAAGGATTACTTTGCAAATGAGCTGAGCCATATTCAGTATATGGCTATAAACCTTTACCCAAAATGCCCCGACCCGACTGTAACAGCTGGAGCCGTGGAACATAACGACGGCGGAGTCATCAACTTGCTTTTACAAGAATTGGGCGGCTTACATGTGCGCCGTCAGAAAGATGGACAGTGGCTTGCTGTTGAGCCCATTCCTGGTGCATTGGTTTGCATCAATGGCATGATTTTGAAGGTATTTCGTACGTTTTCGACGTGACACAAAATTTTAAAAAAAATAAATTTTTAAAGTTTATGATCTAAAATATATCATATATTTTTGTATTATTATGAATAGAATATTTATTTTTATTAAATTTAAAAATATATCATTTTTTAAATCTGTATTAAAAAAAAACGAGTCATATAATTAAATTGATGCAGGTGAGTAAAACACAAGTATTTTTGTTGGAATGTAAAGCTATGATACGGTTACGCCTTCCTAGAAAAGCAATTGTTAAAAAAATTAAAACTAATTTAATATCCAATAATAGATATTAGTAGCGGAACTAGAATTTTTATTAAGAAGGTTAAAAATATGAAGTAGTAAAGGGGATTTTACATCTGTTATTTACACATAAAATACTCCTTCTGTCTTATTTTATGTAAGATAGTTCGACTCAGAACACGGAGTTTAAGAAAGAAAGGAAGACTTGTAAAACTTATGGTCTAAAATAGATGATAGAAATTTGTATTGCTATAAATCATTTCATTCATTAGGGTAAAATAAACATTTTAAAGTTAAATTGATACTTAATATAGAAATGTGTCATTCTTTTTTGAATTAATTAAAAATAAAATAAGTCATATAAATTGTGACAGAAAAATTAATTTTAACTATATATAAATAATATAACTTTTTGTTGAAGGTAATTCAAATGAACCTAATTACCAGCTTTCTTCTAGATATAAGTGTTTGCAACAAATTTTAAACATATGGAAAATAAATAAATCATACAAAAAAATATGAAGAAACATAATTTTATTGATTAAGATAGCGGTGTTGATCCCTTGATTCTACTCTCTAAAATTTATCCATGATTCGAGGGCCGTTAGTGGCGTATTTCTCAAACTAGGATGATTTAGATTTGACCTCTCTATATGAATAATCCATCAATTTGTAGATTATTCGATATCTTGATCTCTTTATGGAATTTCCGAGATGCCTTTTAAGGGAATTTAGTACCCTTTATATAGGCATAAACTAGGGTTTAGGGTTGAGTAACATCCAAAAATCCTAATTTGAATTGAACACAATTTGTAGAGTCCTAACTCGCATTGAACAAGTCTTCTAAAGTTTCACAAAATTTCAATGTCTACAATAAGCTATATGGATCCTTTTGAATCTTTTAATATGGACTAAGTTATCTATATTTGATTCCAAGAAAAATGATAGTTATTTTGAAACAACTTCTTTTCATGTGATTTTTTGTATGATCGATCATTTAGTCTTCTTTTTAACACTTTCACTCTTCATAATTTCAACGGGTGCGTTTATAGGTCAACGCAAAATATGACTAAATTGTCAATTTTTATCTTTTTTTTTAACTCAGGTGATTAGCAATGGGAAGTTAGAAAGTGGAATACATAGAGTGGCTACAAATTCAGTGAGAGATAGAATATCTCTTGGATGTTTAACTAGTCCTTCTTGTGATGGAAAATGCATAATTGAGCCTGCTAAACCACTTTTAAGTGAAATTAATCCTCCTAAATACAAGTCATTTTCCTACACTGAGTATTTGAAGATTTTCTTCAGTGACACCTCTGAATTTGAAGCTGCACTCAATCCATACAAAATTTAATTGATTAATTTATCACTATGGGATAAATTGATGCGTTTCTTGATTTTGGAGGTACCAAAAATAATCATTTGATGAATAAATTTTGTGTGTGTGTGTTTATTAATGTTATGTTTTGGATTTTCAATAATTTCATGCTACTATGTATTGTACTACTTCCTTTGTAATAGTGATTTGAGTTTGTGATATAAATAAAACAATTTCAATAAATAAAGGTGTGTGTTGAAGAATTAAAGTGTCTGATCATTTTATTTAAAAGGTTAAGCTGTTGGAGTTATTTATTAAATTCTTTTTTATGGGCTAAACACGTGAACATACTTTTTTATTTGGTTGACGGTGAGATTCAATATGATCTTAACTCCTCTGTCTTACCATCTCACCTAAAAATTTAAGTTGTTAGAAAGAGCATATTTTTATTATTTAATTATATTCTCAACAATATTATTATTTCCATGTTTATCAAGGCAACAACATCAATAAATCTAGTGTAATTCCATAAATAAAACCGGAGCGGATTAAGATATATACACAACCCCTTACTTCTATCTTTATAGAGATTTTTTTCGATTGACTCTCGATAATTCTTCTTCTTTAGTCAAATTTAAAACATGTAATATTATCAAGCTTACACTGACAGAATTAACATATGGAGATCCGAAAACAAGATGAGAAATTAGTTACAGTTGGTTTGTAAGAATTTGGAGTTTAAAGGGTATAAAATATTAATAAAAAATTTAGAACGGTATATAAAATTTTATATTAATCAAAATGATAAAATCGCTGGAAGAACGGCGATTTCCTTCACCGGAAAAAGTAAAATTGCAAAAAATGTGATTTTTTTTTTTAAAAAAATTCAAATCGCTACCTAAACAGCGATTTTCAATTTTCTTTAAATTTTTTTTTCTTTTTTCTAAAAATGGAGGCAGCGGTTTCCTAAAAATTTTTTTTTTAGGAAGAACAAATTTTATTGATTTTCAAATATTTTTTTGAAATTCAAATGTATAGCTTATAAGAAAATATGCATTGTTTTAAAAAAATTAAGAATAAGTAAGGTAATAAAAATAATTTCTTTCTAAAAAAAGATATTATATTGAATTTAAATTTAAATAATGTGATTTGAATTTTTTTTTTAAAAAAATCACATTTTGCAAAATCGCTGCAGTAGCAACGATTTTGCTTTTCCCGGTGGAGGAAATCACTGTTGTTTCAGCGATTTTACCGTTTTGGTTAATATAAATTTTTTATACCGTTTTGAAATTTTTGTTAATATTTTATACGGGTAGGCTCCAAACTCTGGTTTGTAAACAAATTAAAAGTCAACGGAATTGCGTTATATTGACGTGACTTGTAGCCATGTTCAATTAATTATAACAAAGCAATAAATTATACAATTAATTAATTATAATTTTATTACATTAAAAAGAAGGTCAACGGCCAAACATACAATGAACTTCTATAAAACCAAGAAAATTAAGTTTGAAAAGATGTATCTACTTCAATATATAAGCATAAAATGGATTCAATAAAGAGGTAATTTACACAATTCTAATGCTTATAAATTCTATTGTTAATCGATTGTTATACTAATTTATTTCTAATCGATCTTATTATTTTGATCGATCGTTATATTTTTTATCCTTCTTATAATGTTTTTCCTTTTTTTTTGGTCCACAGCAATGAGGATGTTTCAAATGTTGATGTGATTAGTGCAAAGGATCTGCTCTCTTCGGGTCACACTTATTTAGATGTGAGGTGAGTAATTAAAAAAACTTTTTTGTAAAAAAAAAATCTAGTAAAAGTAAAATAATTAGTATTATTTTTGAAAATTTTGAATAATTCAATTTCATTATTTTTGGGGTTTAATTTACAGGACAGTTGAAGAGTATAATAGAGGACATATTGATAAAGCCATAAATATTCCATACATGTTTCTCAATGAACAAGGTTTTTTTTATTTTTTAAATTTCATTATTTTTTTGTTTTTTTTTTTCTTATAAACTATTTTCTATTGTGAGCCAAGTTTTTTTTGTTTTTAAATTTTTTTTTTTTTTTTTTTTTTTTGCTAGGAAGGGTGAAAAATCCAGATTTTCTTGAGCAAGTCTCTGCAGTGTGCCAAAAGGAGGATCATCTGATTGTGGTAAATTAACTCATAAACATTTTAACTTTCTTTTTAATAATTTTACTAATTATATATATTTATAACGATAAAAGTTACTCTCTTCGTCCGGTATTATTTGTCATGATTTTTATTTTGAGTCAAACTATAAAAACTTTGACTAACATTTTAAGATGTATTTTTTCATCATAATAATATGCAAAATTTTGCAATTTATAGTACTTTTCATATAGTTTTACAATATTTATTTTTTTGTTTAAAATATCAAATTAATATGATCTAATTGAACCTTGAAAATCAGTCAAATTGACTTTTAAAAAAAACAACATGACAAATAATACCAAACAGAAAAAGTATTTATATCATGGTTTAAATTAAATTAACATGTTAGAGTAGGTTATTTGTCATTTATCTTTTAAGGCTTATTAAACAGAGTTACATGTCTATATATAATATTATCTTTTAAATAACTTAATTTTGAACGACTCTCAGAGTAGATGTTAAATTCATGAATATATAACATTAGAAATGAAATGAATTCTATATTAAATAGACGTAATAATTGAAATTAAACTTGTAAAATTTAAATTTTAATTACGTCTCTCTAGTCGGTGAGTAAATTAACAAGATATTGAGATCTGTTTTGAAGGGATGTAACAGTGGAGGGAGAGGACTTCGAGCATGTGTCGATCTCCTTAATGCGGTTAGTGAGCCTTTCAAATTCCCATTTATATATTTATTAAAAAAAACGACAGTTCAATGCATAAAATATATTATATTAGCAGGGTTCAGAAAAAAGCGATTTCAAAGAATGTAATGTAGAAAGTCTATTCTAATGCAAATATTAGTGGCGGAAAGTTAACTTTATTTCAGTTTGAATTAAGTCTACATGAATAAAATTTTATTTTTTCGAAAAAATACTAATGTTGTGCTATACACGGGGGAATCGGTTGAACTCAGTAACTTTTACTTAGTATATTTGTATTAAGAAGTTTATTGAATATGTATAAGTATTATTAACACTTGAAATTATTGTACGTAATAAAATTCAGAACCATAAAAAATTAAAATTCTAATTTCGCGTGTGAGTGTAGGGGTACAAGGATGTAAGAAACTTGGAAGGAGGATACTCAGCATGGGTGGATAATGAGTTTAAAGGAGATGAATCTGCTCAACAGTTCAAAACTGCCTGCAAATTTCGTCCATGAGCCAAACATGCATTCACAAGAATTATTTTCTATGTTTTTTTACATGTAATGGGAAAAAAAAAAAATTGGATTTCAAATAATCATGTAAAATTTATGTTACATTTTGATTTCTAAGTTATTGTGTGTGGATGATTTTCTCGAGACATGTCTAGTATTTTTACTTTTATTGAAATTTATTTGTATTTAAGACTTTATGATTCGTAAATTCATCTGATCGATAATAATTACTATGTCATATTCTTGAATAGGTAGAAATGGGGTATGATATATACATAAATAGTCATTTTCAGCACCCGTAACTAAAAACAAGTCCTATACATATGAATTGGTTCTTTATCATGAGTATGATCGAAAAGTGGTTAGTACACGTTATTTCTGTCTAGGAAGGTAGTTCAATACTATTAAAATGGGCTATAATAAAAAAAATTGCAAAGAAATTAAATATTCCTTTTCCTCTCAAAATATTTTTCATGTTTCGCTTCTCGAGAGTTAATCTAACTAATTATCAAAGTTAAATTGAAATAGATTAATTCAATATTTTAGAATTAAAACTTAAATATTCAAAAATTACATAAAAGGTACAATAAGTTGCGAGACTTTTAATATCAACATGGTGAAAAAAAAAATATTTTGAATATTTGATCAAAGTTTATATAATTTAACTCAATATCACAAGAATTTGGGGCTAAGGGAGTAATAGCCAAACCAAATGAGGTATTATAGGTTCAAGACAATAGGAAAATAATTCTTTTTGTTACTAAACGAGTTTAACTAATATTGACTATTTTTTTTCATTTTCAGTAATTAGAAAAGCTTAGAAACACAATTCACCATTCACCTTTAAAAAAAATTAAAAAAAATTGTGTTCCATGGACCATTTTATTGTACAGTTTAATTCATTTCATTGTGGAGAAAAAAAATAGTATAATAAATAAAATTATTGAATTTTGTTAAAGCTTGTGGTTATTTGTATATTAGTTGACCTTGAGCTTTTATATACGTGTGTTTGATGTTTACATGTAGATTGTTTTTAAGTAGTGTTTAAAATAACACTTCGTACTTGTCTAATTAATTATAAATTACTTACGACTTGTTCAATTAATTATCAATTACTGACAACCTGTTCAATTAATTATTTGCATATATAGTTAGTGCAATATGACATTTTGTGTAGAGAACTTTCAATTGAAAAATATAATATTTTATTATATCTATCAATATATAAAAGGAGAAGAAATTTAATAATTATATTTTAAACTATGATAAATGATATGTATATACTTTCGTTTATAATTTAAGAAATATATATATATA
>NC_028642.1:56127782-56149725 GCF_001406875.1 Solanum pennellii
TATATATATATATATATATATTTTAAGCCTAATGAATGGACAAGTGGCCTCATCTAAACATTTTACCCGAATTTAGTAAAATTTTTAGAGAAAAATATATATAGGTACGTATTAGCAATAAAGTATTAAATTCAAACAATATTTATCATCACATAAACATGCATTTATCAATCTTACAAACTTTAAATTATTCAAATAAATTTACAACAAGACAATCAAATACTTCCAGATACTATACATAGATCTGGTTTTATTTCTCATAAACATAATAGTAATTTTATGCCAAAGAAGTGGCTTTATTTCACACAAAGATAAAAGTAGTTTCATTTCACTTAGTGGCATCACCAACAAGCTTGAATTCTTGAACTTCCTTGAAATTCTCCCATCCCTTCACCAAAATCTTGGTCTCATATATTTTCTTCTTTCCAGCATCAGTTGCCACAAGTGTTATATAGTATATGATTCCAGCAACAATTTGTTCTTTCACATTCAAATTTTCTACAAACTCCAAATGAGCATTCTGAAAAATAGAACATATGTCGTTCGTTCAAATAAAAGAATTATTAAATACAAAAAATAAATTCAGGATTAAGAGATTAACCTCTTTCTTATTATAATCTTGAACACCAAAACGAGCAAGATCTTTGAACTCGGGGAGGTTTGGGAATGGAACATTGGTAATGCCCCCAGGATTTGCACTATCATCACCAACAAGCTTGAATTCTACAACTTTTTTGAAGCCCTCCCATTCCTTCACCCAAATCTTAGTTTCGTATATTTTCTTCTTTCCAGCATCAGTTGCCACAAGTGTTATGTAGTATAACGTTCCAGCAACAAGTTGTTCTTTCACATTCAAGTTTTCTACATACTCTAAATGAGCATTCTGAAAAATAGATGGTACATACATGAAAGAATTATTAGATACTACAGTAGATTCAGAATTTAAATGTGAAAAATAAAAGAAGGGTAAGTTATTATAATTAACCTGTGCCTTATTATAATCCTGCACAGCAAAACGAGCAAGATCTTGAAGTGGGGGAATGTTTGGATCTGGAACATTGACAATGTCTCCAGTTTTTACACTATCATCACCAGCAAGCTTAAATTCCACAACTTTTATGAAGTGCTCCCATTCTTTTACCCAAATGTTAGCTTCATATATTTTCTTCTTTCCAGCATCAGTTACCGCAAGTGTAATATAGTACATCATTCCAGCAACAACTTGTTCCTTCACATTCAAAACTTCTACAAACTCCAAATGAGCCTTCTGAAAAATAGATTATATATGCCATTATGGATTCAAAATTTGAATACGATTTGTTTGAATCTGAAACTAACAAACGCATAAAAAAACTGTGATTTTCTGGGGATTAATATGAAAATTCGCAAGAAACTTATTTTCTTGCAAATTAGTATGTCCCATGTACTACAAGAAAACTATGAANGTGAATTACATGAGCGTTTTCCTGGGAATTAGTATGAAAATTTGCAGGATAATAAATTTCCTGTGAATTTTCATGCTAATCCCAGGAAAATCCCTATTTAATTCACTGTTTTTCTCATTGTGTATAATTCACAGTTTTCTTGTTGTGTAAAAAATAAAAAAAATAGTAAATCATTTTAATTAACCTCTTTATTATTATAATCCTGAACAGCAAAACGAGCAAGATCTTGGAACTCGGGGCTGTTTGGGAATGGAACATTGATAATCCCCCCAAGCTTTGCACTATCATCACCAAGAACCTTGAATTCTACAACTTTTTTGAAGTCTTCCCATTCCTTCACCAGAATCTTTGTTTCATATATATTTTTCTTTCCAGCATCAGTTGCCGCAAATGTTATATAGTACAACATTCCAGCAACAACTTGTTTTTTCACATTCAGATTTTCTACAAACTCCAAATGGGCATTCTGAAAAATAGATTGTATATGACGTTCATTCAAATGAAATAATTATTAGATATCGCATGCAATGGGTTCAAANACATGCAATGGGTTCAAAATTAAAATATTATAAATTTGAATATGAAATTAACAAAAAAAAATAGAAGATGAGTAAGTCATTGTAAATAACCTCTTTCTTATTATAATCCTGAATCGCAAAACGTGTAAGATCTTGAAACTCGCGGTTGTTTGGGAATGGAACATCGGTAAAGCCCCCAATTATTGCACTATCATTACCAACAAGCTTGAAACTTATAACTTTTTTGAAGTCCTCCCATTCCTTCACCCAAATCTTGGCTTCATAATCTTTTTTATTTCCAGCATCAGCTGCCACAAGTGTTATATAGTATATCATTCCAGAAACAACTTGTTCTTTCACATTCAAAACTTCTACAAACTCCAAATGGGCATTCTGAAAAAATAAATTGTATAGGACGTTCGTTCAAATAAAAGAATTGTTAGATACCAAAATAGATTCAAGATTTGAATACTATATATAGCTTTTAAGGTAAGATTAACGAGAAAAATAAAAGAGGAGTAAGTCATTGTAATTAACCTGTGACTTATTATAATCATGAACAGCAAAACGAGCAAGATCTTGGAACTCGGGGTTATTTGGGTTTGGAACATCGATAATGCCCCCAACTTTTGCACTATTATCACCAACAAGTTTGAATTCTACAACTTTTTTGAAATCTTCCCATTCCTTCACCCAAATCTTAGTTTCATATATTTTCTTCTTTCCAGCATCTGTTGCCGCAAGTGTTATATAGTACATCATTCCAGCAACAACTTGTTCTTTCACATTCAAATTTTCTACAAACTCCAAATGAGCCTTCTGAAAAATAGATTATTTATGACATTGTAGCGGATTTAGAATTTGAATATTATATGTTTGAATGTGAAACTAACGAAAAATGATAAAGGAGTAAGCCGTTTGAATAAACCTCTTTTTTATTATAATCCTGAATAGCAAAACGAGCAAGCTTTTGAAACTCGGGCTTGTTTGGAAATGGAACACTAATGATGCCCCCAGGCTTTGCATTATCATCACCTATGAGCTTGAATTCTACAACTTTTTTGAAGTCCTCCCATTCCTTCACCCAAATCTTAGCTTCATATATTTTCTTTATTCCAGCATCAGTTGCAACAAGTGTTATATAGTACATCATTCCAGCAACAACTTGCTCTTTAACATTCAAATTTTCTACAAACTCCAAATGAGTATTCTGAAAAATAAATTGTATATGACGTTGTTTCAAATGAAAGAATTGTATATTAATTAGATATTGTAGTGGATTCAGGATTTAAATATGAAATTAATGAAAAAAATAGAAGAGGACTAAGTCGTGATTATAATTAACCTGTTTTTCATTATAATCCTGAACAGCAAAACGAGCAAGCTCTTGAAACTTGTTGCTATTTGGGTTTGGAACATTGACAATGCCCCCAGGCTTCGTACTATCATCACCGACAAGCTTGAATCCTACAACTTTCTTGAAGTTCTCCGATTCCTTCACCCAAATCTTTGCTTCATATTCTTTCTTCTTTCCACCTTCAGTGCCCTCAAATGTTATATAGTACATTATTCCAGCAACTATTTGTTTCTTCACGTTCAAAACTTTTTCAAACTCCAAACTAGAACCCTGAAATATACAATATATATATATGTTGTTGAAATGAACGAATTATGAATAGGTCATGCATGCATACTAATTATTCACAAAGTAAGCATTTGCAAAATATATGTCGATGTGTAGCCATTCACTCTATCAATTATGTTAACAAAGACATGTAAATTTTCATTAACTAATTATGATGTGATTCATGTGTAATTGAAGTAAATTAAAATAACTTTTTACATTTTTCTGATTATAATCTTGGACAGCAAAACGAGCAAGATCATCAAACTCGACTTTGTTTTGGAATGGAACATCGACAAGGCCTCCTAGGTTTGCCATCACTGCGAATAATTAATAACTTAATTGTGTTATAAGAAGAGGGATATATTATTTTTGTGATGAGAAGAAGGTGAACTTAGCTGCTTTTTATAGAGAAAAAAAAAGGGGGGAAGAGAACTTAGCTAGCACGTTATAAATATTTTGATTTAATTTGATGGATTTGGATTTTAGCAAAAAATATTTAAAATAAAAACATTCAAATTTTATAATCGACTCCCCTCATATGTAATGGCATTAAATGGTAAATATTTCCCCTCATTTTCAACCATTGTTTTTTATTTGAAAAAATTGCATAAATAAGACAAAATAAAATTGCAATTGTCCCTATCTATCCAAAAGTGGGGTGTAAAACGTGGGGATAATTGATAATAAAATCAAATAATCTTATTAAAAAATGAAAGTATAGTGTGATTTTTCTTCCACCTATATACAGAAGCGGAGTTAGGTGGAATTTATTGATTCAGCAATTTATTAGCTTTTCCATAAATTTTATATTTTTATTAGAATATTAAATAAATATATGCATATTAACATGTGAAATTCCCATAGAATTGATTCATAATTCTCAAACTCCTAATTTTGACTTCGTCTCTGCTTATATTTTTAATCAAATAAATGAGATAATTAATGCGGACTCAAAATTTAAATTTAATTGATTTTATATTAAAATTATTTGCACTAAACTCACAATACTTTTGAAATCATGCAAGAAATATTTGATAATACGATAGCTTTCATATGAAGCGGCGAAATTTAATTTATGTTATTACTTACGTTTTCTACAACACGTAAAGGGCAATTTTATAATTGAATAACAAATTGAGAAAAATAAAAGGACGGCAAATAATAATATGTATTATATAGTGTAAATAAATATCATATTGTTACACTATATAAAATGTATTATATAGTGTGAATGAATATCATGGAATAAATTACCTTGTGTATACTGTGAAAATGGTGAGAAAAGATATATTTTATATTTCATATAAGCTATAATAATCAATTAGGTTTACAATGAAATTTAGAATTCAATCACTATTTCAATTTAAATATTTTTGTAGAATAAACTTCAATTAAATTTGATGTATTTATTTAATATTTTTATAAAAATATTATTACGAGTTTTTAGAAAAAGTTTTTAGAAAAAGTTTTGACTATAAATATCTTAGTATTTTCGTAAAGTTGTTTTCGTTTTTAATGTCAAAAATAATATTTAAAAATTAGAATTTGTAAATTTTTGTGAGTAAAATTTCGAGTGTAAAAACCGAAAACATGTTCTGATAATTTTCTTAATTTTGAAAATCTTGAAATTCAACTTGAGGTTTGTTTCCAAATTATTATGGCCGAACATGATTTTTCGAAATTGAACTCTGAAAAAGATATTTGACCAAACACTCCCTTACTATTCGGAAGGATTATATCTTCTCAAATAAATTTGGTATATTTCATTAATATTTTTTTTATTTAAAAAGACATTAAAATTATTTAGAATGACATTTTAATTATTTAAATTTTTGTTTTAAGGGTTTCCCCTTTGAATATAATATAAATATAGATTATTAAGTTTTTTATTAATATATATATTATTAAATAAATATAAAATTAAAATTATTGAGTTCAATCACTACCAAACTCGGTCCTTAAATTATGTATGTGATTCCTTATTATGGTAACTAGTCTTACTAATATGGCAAAAGTAGTCATGTAACATAGTCGGTACATAGTAATCCATAAAAATAAAAAAATAAAAAGAGATGTGAAAAATGTGTTAATAACAAATAAGAGTACCATTATAATAAACCAAACATTCTTTAAAAAAAAAAAAAGGTTTAAACACCCTCCCCCATTCAACTATACATTCTAAATGCAAGGGTATCATATTATCCTTTTGTTTAAAACAAACGTTTATGTGGCACACTGAGTATATCTCACTCTCTCAAAGAGAATGAGGAACAAAACAAATAATAAAATTTTATGGGATAATGCACAAGTACCCCTCAATCTATGCCCAAAATTTCAGAGACACACTTATACTATACTAAGATCCTATTATCCCCCTGAACTTATTTTATTAATAATTTTTTATCCCTATTCGGCCTACGTGGTACTATCTTGTAGGTCCAACGTTGGTTGACTTTTTTTTCAAGTTAGTGCCACGTAGGCCGAAAGTGGTAGAAAATTACTTATAAAATAAGTTCAGGGGGGTAATAGCACTTTAGTATAGTATAAGTAAGTTTCTGGGATAAATATGTGTATTGTTAATTATTCTTTTTTCTTATTTCTTTCTTCTTCACAACAACATAAACCAAATCTCTCCATCACTCACCTTCTCTTAGTCGCTAAATGGGTTAGAAAATTCTTATCTTGATTTTTGTTGCCTAGTTTATGATCTAAATTCAAATTTTGAAAGAATTTGAAATTGTCAACCAAATTCATATGTGATTTTGAAAATAGAAATGAAAAGATCCATTGTTATGTATCTATTACCTCAATTTAAGAAGGAAAAATTACATAAATTAATACATTTTAAAAAATAATTACTGATTTTAGCGATACTTTTTGTTTATTACCATTTATAGCAATGCTTTGTTAAATCTGTAATATGTATTAAAAGTGAATTATGTATGCAATATATATGAATTATAATTGTTTTTTGAAATATATTATGTTTGTTTGGTAAAAAAATTGTCACATTGTATTATAAGTGTATTAAAATGTGTGATAAATATATTATTCATCATTAAAATTTGTATTATATGTGAATAATAAATTGTTCTTTGTAATATGTATTAAACTTGTATTATAAATGAATTAAAAGTGATCAAGTGAGGTAAAAATATTATTGCTATAAATGGTAAATATTTTTTTATTATAGTATATTTATGTAAGTTTCCCATTTAAGAATTCGACAAATTCATCCATGAAAATAACTTGAGTATCAATAAAAATGTTGGATGAAACGGTTAGGAATAAAATTTTCGCCAGATTTTATCTTTCAAAATTGTTTCACGGTCATCAATGATGAAAACATGAAACATATCATCAACTCCTCCAAATCTTGAGTTTTTTTAATAGATATCAATGGTTTAAGACTTGATAATATTGATCTTATCACGTCCGAGCCTACACCATGGCGGGACTGGCACTCGATAATCATTGTTGGCCTCGAGCGGACCCAACTGGGATTGCTTTAAAAGTTTAAACATGCAACTTGGCCAAAATGGCAACCCAAGCCTTTAACATAAGAATGAAAATGTAAAGACTATTGAATGACTAATTGTCTATAAAGCCTCTACTAACTGAGATGGATTTTGGGACAAAGCCCACATCATCCTATTGAACTAACTAGAAAGCAATAAAAGATGTCCTCCGGAGTGCAAGGAGGCTCACCAACTGACTCTGGAGTGCTCAACTGGATCAACGGTGCGTTGGATGTCGATCCTCGTTACCTGCGTCTGCATTATAATACGATGCAGGCCAACTGACATCAGTACATTGAATGTACGAGTATGCGAGTTGGAATGTTAATACAACATAGACTAGAAAGAGGTTCTGAAAGAAACACTTACCTTGGCTCTTCTCAACTCATGTATACTTACTAAACTCTTCTCATTATAAAGCAGATTTAAACAAGTGCAATAAAAAGAAAAATTGTTTACAACATGCTATAAACTCTGTGTGTATGCAAAGATACCAGAAACTCTGAGATGTATGTAAAAATACAATGAATTGATGTATATGAAAATACAATAACTGCTATAGGAGTTTCTCTAACCGACAACCATCACTTAAGAGCTACAATGATGATACAGCGATCTACCTCACTTTGCCAGCGCATACTATATCCGGCCAAAGGTATAAGACCTGAATTGTTTAATGGATCTACTAGTCTACTGTGAAAAGGGTTCATCTAAAAAGTATGAACCTTTTCTATTTATGGTGACTACATGGTTTATGGAGACTGTGAGTTGTCTGAACTCTCCCCCATATCGGTGCTCAATACTACTTTCAAAAATATGTTGGCTATTATGTTTTTAAAACATATTGATTCAGTGGTTTTGGGATTAGTGCTCAAAATATTTAGCTCAAAGCTATCTTGAAATCATAGTTTCCTTGCTTGCTTCATTTAGAAAGCTATTACTCTTTTCTGAAACTCAAAACTTAAGTCTTAAAACAAAGTTAAAATGTTTGTGAAAGACTTATGAGAACTTGAAATGACTTCTCTTATGTGATTGATTTCTCTTGACTTTAATTCTTAACTGCTCTTGACTTGACTCTTAATTGGTCCTTGAATTGAATTATGGATTCAAGAAGTTAGATTTGTGTTTGGAAAGATCTCATGATGTTTAGGAATGATTCTAGATAGCTAACATGAGAAAAATCCGAAAATCAAAATTTGAAGGTGGGTCCACAACGCGGGACATAGTTAAATTTTAGTTCCGAAAACGTATTTTGAGGCAGAACACTTCATGTAAGCTCCGCAACGCGGAAAAGAAATTTCGATATGAGAACAGGTCGTGCGATGCGCTCCCATGTCTAGATTTCGCTCGTCAAAATTTCTTCTTCATTTTTCCCCCCAATTCACCCAAACGCAATTATTTTTTAAAAATCTCTTTTAGATACAGATACCTAACAAATATACCTAAGAACCTAACCCGAAACGACCCCATAATGCGATGTAACGAATTCAAAAACCTCACAACTCAGGCAATTCAAGCAAAACACATGAATTTAAGAAAAAGGATATCAAGATATCAATATTCAAATATTTTAGGACGAATCCAAACTGAAATAACATGCTTGGCACGTGAGAGAACGATTTTAACGTTATGAGCGCCTCATATACCTGTTTGAAGCATGTTCCTTAGCGAAAACACCAACAGTCTTGGTTGATGTCCCTTCTTTCTTCTCTCTTCTCGTTAGCCCTAGCGTGAAAATTCTAATTTTTCTAAAACTGACCAAGTTCAGTCTTGACCAATATTAAACTCCTAAAAACGAAATTAAATAAAAGGGTAGCTAAAAGACTAAAACACCCTTAAAATCCCGGATTGGACATTTTCTTAATTCGACAGCCCAACTTTCGAAAGGTGTATCTCCCTCATACGATATTGGAATTGTGCAAATTCCGTGCCATTGGAAATGATCAAAACTCATCCTGAGCTAAAAGTTATGGCTGTTTGAAAATGATCAAAACTCACTTTTTATCCTTAGTTAATTTTCCAGATTTTCTTATACTTTCCAAAATTAACTATTTCCAGATTTTACACTTCCTTCTAGTTCCTTCTAGTTGCAGATGTTACAAATCTTGGAAGGAAGAAGTGAGTTGAGTTGATTGATAAACTTTTGATGTTCGCAAGAAAGATGAAAATGTTGGAAAAAAAGATTAATCAATGGCAAAAACAAAAGATTATCAAATATTTGTAATTTTACCTTTCAATATTAAAACTTAAAATTTCATTATTTCAACTAATCATAAATAAAACTTGAAATTTTCTCTTCAATAACAAAAAAAACAGTTTCATCAAACAAATGTCAAGAAAAAAGACAAAGAAAAGAAGAAAGAAAAAAAAAAGAAATGGGCTGAAAAGAGAAGAAAAAAAATATGAAAAAAATGGAATAAAGAAAGAGATAATTTTTTTTATTAAAAAATAATATATATAACGTGGCAGACGAATGTATTCACTTTCTAACATAAATGTGGGTGTGACCTTTTAGAGGGCTATATATTTTAGTTTTAAACAGTTCAGGGTGGTAATAGAACCCCCGTAAAATTTAAGTGAATAACTGAAAATTCGATAATAAATTAAATGACATTTGACCATTTTCTCAAAAATAAAAACATATATATACACATATATACCAAAAGTCATTTGAGAAGGATATGGAAATATCCTTTTGGCCTGATATTTATATATGTTTATCCTTTTTAATTTTAACACATTTTAATTAAAAATAAAAAAAATAAATTTATTTTAAAATAAAAAAATATTATAGACTTTTAAATTTTTTACTGAACCACGTATAATAGGACCAATAAATATTAAATATGAACATTAAATAATCGATCTGTGAAAATCCTAAAACAGGACCAATAAAATATTACGATACTATGAATATTAATGTAACGACAAAATTAGGAATGAGTGGTAAATTAGGTATAAAAAGGGGGTGTAAAAACGTGGTACTTAAAAATAGTGGTATAACAGTTTATATCCCCTTTAAAAGAATTAAAAAATAATTTACTTTTTATTTTTATAATTAAATATTATTCATCAGGTAATACATTTTTCAAAGCATTAATTTCAATAAAGTCAAAGAATAAAATAGAAATAGTATTTTTACTATTTATATTTCTTATTACTATTTAATTTAGTTCAGATTGCAATTCAATTTAATTTTTTAATCATAACCATGAAAAACCTTACAAACTATATTATAAAATTACTTTTGTATTAGCTTTCTCTTCATATTATTGTCGTGGCAAAAATTATTTCCTTAGAAGTTAAAAGTCATCCTCGCTTTAGTGTGAAAAGTCTAAATACATTACTACCACATGTTCCTAATTTTTAATATTCACGTTTTATTCGAATTACTTAAACTTGTTTCACTTAGAAAATAAAGTTAAATTAATTCACAAATAAAATATCTCCTTTTATCTTTTTATTGTGTATTTTAGAGCATAGGAGGAAACAAATTCATGACTTATAATTCTTTCATTTCAACAATATATACTATATTACTATAATATCTATATATATATATATATATATATATATATATATATATATACCG
This sequence comes from Solanum pennellii, assembly GCF_001406875.1. Lineage (NCBI taxonomy): Eukaryota > Viridiplantae > Streptophyta > Magnoliopsida > Solanales > Solanaceae > Solanum > Solanum pennellii. Next base: position 56,138,483 of record NC_028642.1, read on the forward strand.
AAAATCAAAATATTATCATTAATTAATGAGATAATTATACAGAATAGCAAAGTAATAATCTAGAATAAAAAATGTAGTAGCTACTGTTTGATTTAATTGTGCCCCATCAAACGTTTGTCAGTCGCCTCTCTCCCTAAACTCTCGCTCGCCACTCTTCCTTTGCTCGCCTCTCTCGCTTTATAGAACAGAAGTGTATAAATTGCCTTTCTGTTTTGTATAAAGCGGAAGAAAATTATATATACACATGCAAAAATATATATATTCGTGTTATACACTTAATTATACAATATGCAAACATTTACTTCGATTCAATTGTATAAAAAATTAAATTTTATACAGATATTGCAGCGAAATAGGCCAGCGAATTATACAATTGCAGCGAAATACAATTTTCTCTCGTTTTATACAACAGAAGTGTATAAATTGTGTTTCTGTTTTGTATAAAGCGAGAGAAAATTGTATATACACATGCAAAACATATATCTTCTTCCTATACACTTATAATTATACAATATACATATATTTTACTTCAATTTAATTGTATACAAATGCAAATTTTATACAGATATTGCAGCGAAATAGATCAGCGAATTATACAATTACAGCGAAATAGGTCAGCGAATTATACAATTGCAGCAAAATAGGCTAGCGAATCATACAATTGTATATGTATAGCAAATTACACATTTATATATTTGCTATGGAGCGCAATTATGCAAACTTTGCTATAGCATATAAATATAATTTTTTTATTTGTTATATGTAAAAGTTGTCCTTAATTAATTATTGCTAACAAATAATTTTTTAATGTAATGCTCTTTCAATTTGTATTTCTTATCAATTAATTGGAGTTCAGCAGTTAAGTGACGCAACACGTAGTTGTTGGGACCATGTTACTTTTCTTTTCGATATTAGTTTCAATTGCTGACTCGATACGTCTCTTATGAAATATAATAATAAAAATAATATTACTATCTTATTCTTTAACTTAATTAATTAATAATTTGATAAATATATCACCTGATAAATATTTAATAATAAAAATAAGATAAAAATAAAAAATAAATTATTTCTTAATTTTTTAAACTGGACAAATACTAGTATACCACTATTTTTAAGTACCACGTTTTACACCCTCTTTTTGGGAAGGGAGAGAGGTCTAATTTTACCTAACTATCATTCCTATCGTTACATTAATATTCATAGTATCGTAATACTCCCCCGTCCACTTTTAATTGTTATGATTTTATTTTTAGAGTTAAATTATAAGAATTTTGACTAACATTTTAAGATATATTTTTTCATCATATTGATATGCAAAAAATTGCAATTTATAGTACTTTTCATATAGTTTTTAAATATTTTTTTTTATTTAAATTATCGAATTAATATAATCTAATTTAATTTTAAAAATAGTCAAATTGACTTACAAAAATCACAACATGACAAATAAAAGTGGACAGATGAAATATTTTATTGGTCAAGTTTTAGGATTTTCACATTTCGATCATTTAATGTTCATACTTAATAATATGGGCAAAGGACATAAATCACATACTTTTAAAAATTACCAATTGTCCTTTATAAGCTTATAATTACATAAATCCCTCATACTGATACAATAATATAACAATTGATACTTAATATGATGCGCGAGATACGTTAATCGTTAAGTATGATACTTAATATAATTGCTTCTTCCTTATTCTTTATAATTGATATAGTTGTTAATCGTATTGTGTTTTCGTATATTTTAAATTGATATAGTACGAAAAAATTTAAAGTGTAATTGAAAATAATTGTAAAGCGTAGTATTCATGTTTCATATAATTGTAAACAAGTAGTCTATTTTTGTTAATTTTTTATTTTCGTCCGTATTCTGTTTTGGTTAATAATTGTATGAACTATGAATAACGTATGACTATTTGAATAAGTTGTATTCCTTAACGAAACAAATATGATCAATGTAACCTATGTTGTAAGCGTTTGTTCTAAAATGGATACAGTTTCAATATTTGTTTTGTATACGTATATGTTAAGGGACTTCTATGAAATATGAAGAATTACTATTGTGAATAAATAATATTTATTACTATGATGAAGTTTTGTTCATAACATGATGATTATTATGTATTTAGTAAGTGATATTACTTGAATAAAGGTTTATTCATAACATGATGCAAGTACATTTGTGAATACATATATTAGTTACTTAATCCTGACTTTGCTAACAACTCTACTCCTGACTTGGAAAGTTTTTTTTAGTGTGAATACAATAAGAATACACTGAATAAAATACATCTGAATCCAAAATACAATAAGAATACAATGAATACAACTAATATGTATTTACTTTGGAAACATACAAATAGCATTACAATGTGTATATTTACTTTACGGATACAAACAAGGCTCACACAAAGCACAATTAGTATAAAAACATCTGAATCCAAAATCACCCAAAATGAATTCATTAACAATAATCATATAACACAAATACAACAAATACATAAAAAATTTATAGCATACAACACAAATTCAATAAAAAGTTCATTAATAAAATCTGAAATATCATATACATGTAAAATTTATTCATAAATTATTGAATTTCTACAAATGTGAAAAAATATAAAGGAATGAATAAAAAATGATACATTATCAAAATTAACAAAAACTGACCCCAAAATACAATAATAAAATAACAACTGGAATACAAAATAAAAACTAATAATATTTCACAATGTACATAACAAGAAATTTACAAATATATTCAATACACATTGTTGAACAAATTGTTCTTTAAGTTCAACTCAACATACAAAAATCTAAACATGCAAAAATATTTAAATACCTCTTCATCAACAATTTGATCTTCTCCATCATTTTCTTGTACCCTACGAGTTACGTTTTCAATCTGAATTTGATGAAGACTTTGTTCTTGTCTTCTCTTTTCCCTCATTTTAGAAGCAGATCCTATAATACCCGCTATTTCTTGAGTAATACATAGATGAAATGATGAAAAATCACTAGAAATCATTTTACTAAGATGAATAGTGTCTCTTTATAATCATCCATTGAAGAGTGATTTATAGTTTCACCAAATAAGAATGATATAAACAATAACAAAATCAGAAAATAAATCTAAAAAAGGAAGCGAACGATGAAAATACCTTAATTAGAGAAATTTGTGTGAATCCAGATTTTGAAGATAAAAAACAACATTTCGGTAGAAGATAATAAGAGAAATTGAGGATGAAGATAAGAAGGATTTGAAGGTTGAATAGAAATATGAACAGGAAAATATGGAGAGAGAGAATTTTTTTATTTTTTTTAACTTATGGGATAAATATGAAAGAGAGAGATATGGAGAAAATTTGTAGATTTTAATTTTTTTTAAAATAAAAATAATTTGGGAAACGTGAACTATGGATATACATGGGAATGTAAAAAAATTAATTTTTTTAGGAGGTAAAATGTGGGTTTAATTAGGATACATATTCTTTTTCAAAATAATGACATTTTCGACATTTTAACTAATATTTTTAAAGTAGTGAATTTTTTAAGAATTAAATTGTTGATTTTGACTAGTTTGCTAATTTTTCGTATTATTTATTGGTCCTAATATATGTGGTCCATTAAATCGAAAAACAATAATGTTAAAAAATTAAAAAGTCTATAATATCTTTTTTTATTTTAAAATAAATTGATTTTTTTAATTAAAATGTTTTATAGTTAAAAGGGTAAACATAAATAAAATATTATTAAAATATTATTCGGGCCATATGATTTTTCCATATTCTTCTCAAATGACTTTTGATACATGTGTGTCTATTTTTTTTATTTTTTTTAAGAATGTTTGATTTATTAGAATTTTTGGTAATCTTATTTGTTATTACCATATTTTTCACTTCTCTTTTTTTATTTTTTTTATTTTTATGGATAACTATGTATCAATTATGAGTTTTTGGCTAAAATCATTCCTTAACTATGACTCAAATCTAATGTATATCTTTATATTATCTAAATGAGAAAAACATCATTATACTATCAAAAAAGTTAATCCTTTAGTCTATTTTTTTTAAAATAAACTGATTGAACCAATAAAAGATTATTTAAAATTTAAATTTGGTCATGTCTTAGCCACGATGAGAAGATCAATGTTACCTAAGAAAAATAAGGATATGTATAGAAAATGAATATTTTATTCTCATATTTTAAACTTTGTGTGTTGTTAGTTTATATGTTTTTGCATCATCAAGTAAATTGACTTGCAACAATATATAAGTTTTGAAATATTTATACAGTAGTTTCCGATGGTTTGAAAGATTATGTAAAAAATCATTTTAAAAATATTATGTGCAATTATTTAGAGAGTTTCTTCAACAAAAAAATACATATATAGTACGTATATACTAATATATACAATGTCATTCACATTTTATACAATTTACATAAATACTGAAAATTTAGTGAAATTATGTAGGCGTTTTGTTGTGAAAATTAAATAATAATTATTTTATTTGAAATTTTTGAAGTTGGAATTGTAATTGGCCATATTTTTTTTTACAAAGAATATTTAGAATTTGATTATATTTTATCTGAATATGATTTAAACCCTCAATTTTTAAAAGTTAAAAAAATCAACCAACTTGACTAGCTTAACCATGTGTACATATATTCATTCAATGTGATACATTTTTTTGTTAGTGGCATGAGTTTCTTAAAAACATAGACAGAAGGATGAATCTTGCAACTTTGGAGATAGTGCGAGGATGTTTTTTGTTCACTTATATAACACAGGGATGTACTTTAGGTTTAGGTCATACTTCAGATATGATTTTAGCCAAAAACTCTACCAATTATATTACATGTGTAGACATTGAAATTTTGTGGGACTCTACAAGATGCGTTTAATTCGAGTTGGGACTCTACAAATTGTATTTAACTCAAATAAGGATTCTTGGAGGCTACTCAACCCTAAACCCTAGTTTATCTCGGAAATTTCATAAAGAGATCAAGATCTCGAATACTCCACAAATTAATGGTTTATTCATAAAGAGAGGTCAAAATCTAAATCATCCTAGTTCGAGAAATACGTCACTAACGGCCCTCGAATCATGAATAAATCCTAGGAGAGTAGAATCAAGGGATCAATAGAATTGTACCCCCAATCTATCTTGATTAATAAAATCATGTTTCTTCATATTTTATTTGTATGGTTTATTTATTTTCCATATGTTTAAAATTTGTTGCAAACAAAATTGGCACGCCCAGTGGGACCAAATATGCCCTTCATCTCTTCTCTCTTAAATCAAATCTGAAAATCTGAAGCTGCAAAGGTGGAAGAATGAGTACTTCAAGTCTCGTCTTTTAGTTTCACAAGTCTACACTCCGTTAATCCTGAAGCAGGGGGCATAGACATTGAAATTTTGTGGGACTCTACAAGATGCGTTCAATTCGAGCGAGTTGGGACTCTACAAATTGTGTTCAACTCAGATAAGGATTCTTGGAGGCTACTCAACCCTAAACCCTAGTTTATGCCTATATAAAGGGTACTAAATTCCCTTAAAAGGCATCTCAGAAATTCCATAAAGAGATCAAGATCTTGAATACTCTGCAAATTGATGGATTATTCATATAGAGAGGTCAAATCTAAATCATCCTAGTTCGAGAAATACGCCAGTAACGGCCCTCGAATCATGGATAAATCTTAAGAGAGTAGAATCAAGGGATCAACAGAATTGTACCACCAATCTATCTTGATTAATAAAATTACGTTTCTTCATATTTTATTTGTATGGTTTATTTATTTTCCATGTATTTAAAATTTGTTGCAAACAAAATTGACACGCCCAGTGGGACTACCCTTCATCTCTTCTCTCTTAAATCAAATCTGAAAATCTGAAGTCGCAAAGGTGGAAAAATGAGTACTTCAAGCCTCGTCTTTGAGTTTCACAAGTCTACACTCCGTCAAGCCTTGAAGCAGGGGGCATTTGTAGACATTGAAATTTTGTGGGACTCTACAAGATGCGTTCAATTCGAGTTGGGACTCTACAAATTGTATTCAACTCAAATAAGGATTCTTGGAGGCTACTCAACCCTAAACCCTAGTTTATCTCGAAAATTTCATAAAGAGATCAAGATCTCGAATACTCCACAAATTAATGGTTTATTCATAAAGAGAGGTCAAAATCTAAATCATCCTAGTTCAAGAAATACGCCACTAATGGCCCTCGAATCATGGATAAATCCTAGGAGAGTAGAATCAAAGGATCAACATAATTGTACCCCAATCTATCTTGATTAATAAAATTATATTTCTTCATATTTTATTTGTATGATTTATTTATTTTCCATATATTTAAAATTTGTTGCAAACAACATGATTACTTTTGCATTACCTCTTTATCGTTAGGTAACTATGGACACAAAAATATGATATTTATTTACACTATACAATACATATAATTATTTGTTATCCTTTTATTTTTCTCAATTTGTTATTCAATTATGTAATGCCCTTTACGTGTTGTAGAAAATGTAACTGATAATCATAACAAATCATACGAATATTATCTTTATAAATTAAATTTCGCCACCTCATATGAAAGCTATCATATTATCTAACATTTCTTGCATGATTTTAAAAGCATTGTGAGATTAGTGCAAAGAATTTTAAAATAAAATCAATCAAATTCAAATTTTGAATCGCATCAATTATCTTATTTATTTGATTAAATATACGAGCAGAGGTGGAGCAAAGTTAGAAGTTTCAGGGTTTTAAATTAATTTTGTTGAAGTTTCACATTTTAATATACATATATTTATTTAATTTTCTAACACAAATATAGAATCTATGAAAAAACTACTGAATTCGTCCGAACTTATAAACCACCCGCTAACCCGCCTTGTGCAAGAAAAATCACACTATATTTTCATTTTTGAAAAAGAATATTTGATATTCTTATCAATTATCCCCACGTTTTTCACCTCACTTTTGGATAGATATGGACAATTGCAATTTTATTTTGTCTTATTTATGCAATTTTTTCAAATAAAAAACATTGGTTGAAAATGAGGGGCAATATTTACCATTTAATGCATTGCATATGAGGGGAGTCGATTATAAAATTTGAGTGTTTTTATTTTAAATATTTTTTGCTAAAATCCAAATCCATCAAATTAAATCAAAATATTTATAACGTGCTAGCTAACTTCTCTTTCCCCCCTTTTTTTTTCTCTATAAAAAGCAGCTAAGTTCACCTTCTTCTCATCACAAAAATAATATATCCTTCTTCTTTATAACACAATTAAGTTATTAATTATTCGCAGTGATGGCAAACCTAGGAGGCCTTGTCGATGTTCCATTCCAAAACAAAGTCGAGTTTGATGATCTTGCTCGTTTTGCTGTCCAAGATTATAATCAGAAAAATGTAAAAACTTATTTTAATTTACTTCGATTACACATGACATAATTAGTTAATGAAAATTTACATGTCTTTGTTAACATAATTGATAGTGTGAAATGGCTACACATCAACATATATTTTGTAAATGCTTACTTTGTGAATAATTAGTATGCATGACCTATTCATAATTCGTTCATTTCAACAACATATATATATATTTTGTATATTTTGTATATTTCAGGGTTCTAGTTTGGAGTTTGAAAAAGTTTTGAACGTGAAGAAACAAATAGTTGCTGGAATAATGTACTATATAACATTTGAGGGCACTGAAGGTGGAAAGAAGAAAGAATATGAAGCCAAGATTTGGGTGAAGGAATCGGAGAACTTCAAGAAAGTTGTAGGATTCAAGCTTGTTGGTGATGATAGTACAAAGCCTGGGGGCATTATCAATGTTCCAAACCCAAATAGTAACGAGTTTCAAGAGCTTGCTCGTTTTGCTGTTCAGGATTATAATGAAAAACAGGTTAAGTATAATCACGACTTAGTCCTCTTCTATTTTTTTCATTAATTTCATATTTAAATCCTGAATCCACTACAATATCTAATTAATATACAATTCTTTCATTTGAACCAACGTCATATACAATTTATTTTTCAGAATACTCATTTGGAGTTTGTAGAAAATTTAAATGTTAAAGAGCAAGTTGTTGCTGGAATGATGTACTATATAACACTTGCTGCAACTGATGCTGGAATAAAGAAAATATATGAAGCTAAGATTTGGGTGAAGGAATGGGAGAACTTCAAAAAAGTTGTAGAATTCAAGCTCAGTGGTGATGATATTACAAAGCCTGGGGGCATCATTAGTGTTCCATTTCCAAACAAGCCCGAGTTTCAAGAGCTTGCTCGTTTTGCTATTCAGGATTATAATGAAAAAGAGGTTTATTCAAACGGCTTACTCCTTTTTCATTTTTCGTTAGTTTCACATTCAAACCTATAATATTCAAATTCTAAATCCGCTACAATGTCATAAATAATCTATTTTTCAGAAGGCTCATTTGGAGTTTGTAGAAAATTTGAATGTGAAAGAACAAGTTGTTGCTGGAATGATGTACTATATAACACTTGCGGCAACAGATGCTGGAAAGAAGAAAATATATGAAACTAAGATTTGGGTGAAGGAATGGGAAGATTTCAAAAAAGTTGTAGAATTCAAACTTGTTGGTGATAATAGTGCAAAAGTTGGGGGCATTATCGATGTTCCAAACCCAAATAACCCCGAGTTCCAAGATCTTGCTCGTTTTGCTGTTAATGATTATAATAAGTCACAGGTCAATTACAATGACTTACTCCTCTTTTATTTTTTTCGTTAATTTTACATTAAAAGCTATATATAGTATTCAAATCTTGAATCTGTTTCGGTATCTAATAATTCTTTTATTTGAACGAACGTCCTATACAATTTATTTTTTCAGAATGCCCATTTAGAGTTTGTAGAAGTTTTGAATGTGAAAGAACAAGTTGTTTCTGGAATGATGTACTATATAACACTTGTGGCAACTGATGATGGAAATAAAAAAGATTATGAAGCCAAGATTTGGGTGAAGGAATGGGAGGACTTCAAGAAAGTTATAAGCTTCAAGCTTGTTGGTAATGATAGTGCAATAATTGGGGGCTTTACCGATGTTCCATTCCCAAACAAACGCGAGTTCCAAGATCTTACACGTTTTGCTATTCAGGATTATAATAAGAAAGAGGTTATTTACAATGACTTACTCATCTTCTATTTTTTCCTGTTAATTTCATATTCAAGTTTATAAGATTTTAATTTTGAACCCATTGCATGCGATATCTAATAATTATTTCATTTGAATGAACGTCATATACAATCTATTTTTCAGAATGCCCATTTGGAGTTTGTAGAAAATCTGAATGTGAAAAAACAAGTTGTTGCTGGAATGTTGTACTATATAACATTTGCGGCAACTGATGCTGGAAAGAAAAATATATATGAAACAAAGATTCTGGTGAAGGAATGGGAAGACTTCAAAAAAGTTGTAGAATTCAAGGTTCTTGGTGATGATAGTGCAAAGCTTGGGGGGATTATCAATGTTCCATTCCCAAACAGCCCCGAGTTCCAAGATCTTGCTCGTTTTGCTGTTCAGGATTATAATAATAAAGAGGTAATTAAAATTGTTTACTATTATTTTATTTTTTACACAACAAGAAAACTGTGATGAGAAAAACTGTGAATTAAATAGGGATTTTCCTGGGATTAGCATGAAAATTCACAGGAAATTTATTATCCTGCAAATTTTCATACTAATTCACAGGAAAAACCCATGTATTCATAGTTTTCTTGTAGTACATGGGACATACTAATTTGCAAGAAAATAAGTTTCTTGCGAATTTTCATATTAATCCCCAGAAAATCACAGTTTTTTTATGCGTTTGTTAGTTTCAGATTCAAACAAATCGTATTCAAATTTTGAATCCATAATGGCATATATAATCTATTTTTCAGAAGGCTCATTTGGAGTTTGTAGAAGTTTTGAATGTGAAGGAACAAGTTGTTGCTGGAATGATGTACTATATAACACTTGCGGTAACTGATGCTGGAAAGAAGAAAATATATGAAGCTAACATTTGGGTGAAAGAATGGGAGCACTTCATAAAAGTTGTGGAATTTAAGCCTGTTGGTGATGATAGTGTAAAAACTGGAGACATTGTCAATGTTCCAGATCCAAACATCCCCCCACTTCAAGATCTTGCTCGTTTTGCTGTGCAGGATTATAATAAGGCACAGTTTAATTATAATAACTTACCCTTCTTCTATTTTTCACATTTAAATTCTGAATCTACTGTAGTATCTAATAATTCTTTCATGTATATACCATCTATTTTTCAGAATGCTCATTTAGAGTATGTAGAAAACTTGAATGTGAAAGAACAACTTGTTGCTGGAACGTTATACTACATAACACTTGTGGCAACTGATGCTGGAAAGAAGAAAATATACGAAGCTAAGATTTGGGTGAAGGAATGGGAGGACTTCAAAAAAGTTGTAGAATTCAAGCTTGTTGGTGATGATAGTGCATATCCTGGGGGCATTACCAATGTTCCATTCCCAAACCTCCCTGAGTTCAAAGATCTTGCTCGTTTTGCTGTTCAAGATTATAATAAGAAAGAGGTTAATCTCTTAATTTTGAATTTATTTTTTGTATCTAATAACTCTTTTATTTGAACGAACGACGTATGTTTTATTTTTCAGAATGCTCATTTGGAGTTTGTAGAAAATTTGAATGTGAAGAAACAAGTTGTTGCTGGAATCATATACTATATAACACTTGTGGCAACTGATGCTGGAAAGAAGAAAATATATGAGACCAAGATTTTGGTGAAGGGATGGGAGAATTTCAAGGAAGTTCAAGAATTCAAGCTTGTTGGTGATGCCACTAAGTGAAATGAAACTACTTTTATCTTTGTGTGAAATAAAGCCACTTGTTTGGCATGAAGTTATTATTATGTTTGTGACAAATAAAGCCACTTCTTTGGCATAAAATTACTATTATGTTTATGAGAAATAAAACCAGATCTATGTATAGTATCTGGAAGTATTTGATTGTCTTGTCGTAAATTGTATTTGAATAATTTAAAGTTTGTAAGATTGATAAATGCATGTTTATGGGATGATAAATATTGTTTGAACTAAATACTTTATTGCTAATACGTACCTATACATATTTTTCTCTAAAAATTTTACTAAATTCAGGTAAAATGTTTAGATGAAGTCAATTGTCCATTCATTAGGCTTAAGGTATATATATATATATA
>NC_028642.1:56150117-56197499 GCF_001406875.1 Solanum pennellii
TATATATATATATATATATATGATAAAATATTATATTTTTCAGTTGAAAGTTCTCTACACAAAATGTCATATTGCACTAACTATATATGCAAATAATAAATTGAACAAGTTGTAATTAATTGATAATTAATTGAACAAGTCGTAAGTAATTTATAATTAATTAGACAAGTACGAAGTGTTCTTTTAAACACTACTCAAAAACGATCTACATGTAAACATCAACCACACGTATAACTTTGTATTGATACATACTCTAATGTTGTTGAATATTTGATTAGTGTTTATCACATTCAGTATAAGTATATTTGATACATAAATTTTGTATTATTTATCACACACACCAGAAAGAGGCTATTTTGAAATAATTACATGTATATTGTATTTTTTTATAATTTTAAAATATAGTATTTCTCAAACAAAATAAGATACATAAATATAATGAAACTAAAATTTGGGTTAAGGAATGGGAGAACTTCAAGAAAGTTGTAGAATTCAAGCTCATTAATGATGATAAAACAACGCCCGGAGGTATTATTAGTGTTCCATTCCCAAACAAGCCCGAGTTTCAAGAGCTTACTCGTTTTGCTATTCAGGATTATAATAAGAAAGAGGTTAATTCAAACGATCATTATTTTTCAAACAAATACTAATATTCAAATCCTGAATTCACTATAATATTTAATTCATTCTTCGTATACTTGATTTTTCAGAATGCTCATTGGAGTTACTCAATTCAAATAAGCTTTGCAAATGCACAATCTTTAAATTTTAGGCAGATAGTATGAAATATGTGGGATGAGTATTTATCGATTCGATTTGACTTTCAAGTATATCGAGCTATTGAATTGTTGTGGTACCATTTAGTAATCTATAGACCAGTCAATATGGATCGGCCCAATCCATGCAAGTTAGCCTATATATACGGATTTTGGAGTTAGATGTGTTAGAGTAGACGACTAACCCATTATTTTGATGGGCTGGAAAACATCAAAATATTGACCAAAATGAGTTGTGGTGCAGTAGTGAAACTGTTTCACCCTTAATCAAAGGTCTCGGGTTCGAGCCCGGCGTATGGGGACAATCTTATTGGGAACGTTACCCCTGTATGTCGTACGCGATCCAGATTTAGTCGGGGCTCCAATATGGACTCCAAACATCGAGTGGAAAACAAAAATAAAACCAATAATACTATTAAGTCCATGTTTCAGTAAGTCGAGTTTCAATGTATTTAATGGACAAGCACAGAAATAACTATTTATCGATTCGATTTCACTTTTAAGTATATCGAGTTGTTGAATTGTTGTGATACCATTTAGTAATCTATAGACTTGTCAATATGAATCGGTCCATTCCATGCAAGTTAGCCTATATACGGACTTTGGAGTTAGATGGGTTAGAGTAGACTCACCCATTATTTTGATGGGCTGGAAAACATCAAACTCATCCACCACTACATGGGTTATAGGCGTTAAATTCTAATTTTATAATAAATATCTAAAAGATAATATTACATTCTAATCTCATTTAATTATGAATTAAAAGAAAATTCAATTAGCTAGTAGCTTACAACTCCGATATATCGGTTGACTTTGAGCTTTTATTATACGTGTTTTTTGACGTTAACATGCACATTGTTTATGAGTAGTGGCTTAGAAACTCAATTATTATTTGCTTGAAATGTTGGCATTAATAAAAGCTACTTATTACTTGTTCAATTAATTATAAATTATAATCAATCCACACAATCATATGAATAAATAAAGATTTTTGTCAATTACAATTATACAAAGTCAACGAAGGGACTCATAAACATGCTTAATTAGTTCTTGTTCATCCATTTTCTTGTTTATTTGAGCCAATAATTAATCAAATCACAATTTACTATGGAGGAAATTGCTGAAGGAATTCGAGCAACTTCGTTAAGGATCAATGATTGTCCATCACCATTACCATCCGCTATTACTTCTTCTGCTACTCCTCAAAAACACTTAAAATGCTTTATCAGCATACGTTTCGTGCAAAAGGTATTTAAATTCCCTCACTTCACAAAATTCATCTTAATGATTAAATTTGAGTCTCGAATTTTCAAGTGTCAGATGAGTAGGTTGAGTCAATTTCGAGTTTGGATCCATGAACCATTGTCTGATCGTGTGAATTGTATAATTACATCATTTAAACGCGAAGAACATTGTTATTGTAGTTGATAGCAGAGTTTGTGGGAACGTACATGTTGATATTTGCTGGTTGTGCTGCTATAGTTTTGAATATAAACAAGAACAACGTTGTTACACTACCCGGAATCGCGTCTGTTTGGGGACTTGTTGTGATGGTTTTGATTTACTCCGTTGGTCATGTATCTGGTGCACATTTTAACCCTGCTGTAACAATTGCATTTGCCACAAGCAAAATGTTTCCATGGATTCAGGTAAAAACAGAACGAACGTATAATTAATATCATCATATCGTTTAATATTACTATTGTTGTTGTTGTTGTTGTTGTTGATACTGAATTATATTATTGTGTAGGTTCCGGCTTATATTTTGGTACAAGTCGTGGGATCCACTCTCGCGAGTGGATCCCTTCGACTAATATTTAATGGCAAAGAAGATCAATTTGTTGGAACAGTTCCAGCAGGAACAGATTTACAAGCTTTGATACTTGAGTTTATTGCCACATTTTACCTAATGTTTGTCATTGCTGGTGTTGCTACTGATGATCGAGCTGTTAGTTTCATTTCGCGATCAATCAATATAATTTTAATCGTATACCGCGTTAAATTAAGTATATGTTATAATTTGTAATTGATGCAGATGAAACATTTATCTGGTGTTGCAATTGGAGCCACTGTTTCACTTGATATATTGTTCTCCGGGTACTTATATTTTTCATTTCAAGCTATTATTTTGGTCCCATCATGTTGAAAACATATTATATTTGATTATTTATAGAATCATATTATCGCTAAATTAGTCATATATATTACATAAAAAATGAGCTTTAGTGATAATTAATTAGCAATTGCTGCTAAATATGTAACATTCGTTGTATATGTCCCTAAAGGCTTTAGCGACATTGGATCTAATGAAACTTAACTAATGCTGGTAAAGACTTTAACACTCTTTATTCATGTGTATATTTATTGCCCGCTAAAAGTTATTTTTGTTGTAGTGATAGTATTTGACTTTTGGTATCTATGATCGTCTGTTGTTTATTATGTTTAGGTGATTACAATTTTGTTTTTGATGTTACAGTTTAATTTTTTCTCTTTATTTTTACTTTGATTTGCTTCACCTGAGGCGATATCGTAAAACATATGATTTTGTTGAAATACAGACCACTAACAGGGGCATCAATGAACCCAGCAAGAAGTTTGGGACCAGCAATTGTTACAGGTCATTACAAAGGTTTATGGATCTACATTATTGGGCCAACTTTGGGGGCCATATTTGGTGCTTGGACTTATAATCTTATGAGACTCACAAATAAGTCTTGGTATGAAATTTATTAAATCTTTCGTATAATATTAGATTCTGAGTCCGATCAAACTCATCAAGTTTAAATCCTGTAAAAAGACTCATATGACTTTTGAGGGTTGATTTCACGTATGGCTACTGAACTTTTGATATTCTTATGAAGGGGCGAAGCCGCGAAAGAAATTTCACATTCACAAAAAGCTATAGAAGTGTCTTCCAAAGACAAAGTTATATGCAATTGTGGTGAAGGGTGGTCATGTGTTGTCTCCAAGACAGAAGAAGCAGAAGTAGGCAACATTTTCTTTGAATGTGCTGAAGGCTGTATTTGTATTGTTGATGAAACAAATACTCTAAAAAAACATGTATATGTATATGAAAAGACTAAAAGAAGAAAGAGTTACAAAATGTATATTTAAAGACTAATGTTTTAAGTTCAATAATAACATTTACTGTACTACTATTTTTGTTTTATTGTATTAGTCAAGCAAATAGTTTTTTTGTTTATTCATTGCTATAACTTAAATTTAAAAGTTTCACCTATCACAAATGTGAATTTTTTCGAATGAATAACATATCAAAGCTTGAAACATCAAGTGGAGTTCATATTTCAAATTTGAGTTTGTTTAGACGAGATTTGAATTAGATCAGATTGAAAATATAAAATAATCTCGTTGAGTAAGGTGAATTGTTGGGATGTATAAATATTGTATAAACAATATATATGAACGTATATAAATCATCTTGTTGGTGATGTCCATGCACATAGCTGATTCATAAAAAAAAAAATTACACTATTTATATATGATTTATATTGTTTTTAAGATATATATGGTTGATTTATTTATTTCTTCGTATTTTTAAATCCCTAATAAAAACTCTAATTTCGCCCCTGGTTCTTTGACATATGAGTTACTTTATGTTGGTGATAAATAAGAGTTGTAAGTGTATATCACTACTACTAAAAAGCTTTTAATTAAGAGAAATAAAAGGAAACCATGTTCTGTATTTATGTGATAAATATATATAGAGAGAGAGAGAGCGCGCTTTATTTTCCTGTTTGTTTTCTGCTTCGCTCTCCATACTTCTCTTCCTTCTTCTTCTTTTTTTATTTCGAGTGAATAATACATCAAAAAAATTAAAAAATTGAGAAGAGGTTGCATCTGAACTTGAGGATTGTTTAGAGGAGATTTGGAAGTTGTTTAAAATTAAAAAATAATTCGTATACATTGTATATTTTTATTGTATCAATAATGTATATAGATTTATATACACCTCTATACACATAATTATTTTAATTTTTTTGTTGCATAATACACATGTGGGTTATCGCTAATTTTTTGAATTAAGATGAAAAATAACTACTTTATTATATATTTATGAAATTTATCTTTATAATACCTTGCTAAATTTTCTTTTGAAACAATTTGATGATAGTTAACCATATAAGTATAGATGGAACACCTATCTAGATCATTAGGAAGCAATACTTTGACAATGTTTAACTCACTATAATTTCATTATAAGATAATATTTTAATGTTAAAAACATTAGATATGTTGATTCTAACTAAAATATACTAATCAATTTTCTAAAAAGAGATGGTCAAAAAAACTTTAATTCTATGGCAAAATGAAAAGCTAGCCATGTTTGATTAGGTCAAAGTCAAACATGAACATGACTAATTTAGTAATTAGGTGACAAATTATTTTTCAACAAGTCTCTTAATTACAAAAATGATTCGACAAGCCTCTAGAACGTGCTCCCAATTGGGTCTTCACTATAATATACCAAAAAAATAAATTAATATTGAAATTGTATTTTCATGTATGTATTTTAATACTAATAAATATTATTGAGTTCTCATATTTTGATGCACAAAATAAATACATAATAATTGTATAAATCTTACATAAAAATGACCACTATTATAATATTTTAATTATTTGATAATGTTTGCTTATCAAACTTCAATTGATAGAAATGTCAGTTTATATGAATTTAACGGACTTTTAATAATTGTTATAAGCACATCACTACACATGATTACATATCCTTTAATTGTTTTTAAAGAAATAAAATGTCACCAATTTGAGTTAATATTGATTAAATAATTTCAATTTTTTTTAAAAAAATAAAATATTAATTGACTTTCTTTGATTGTGAAAAATAACACTTTTATTACGTTTAAATAAAGAAATAGCATTAGATCGTATTGACCATAGAATACATTGTTATTATCTATTACTAGGCTCTGAATTCAAGTTAACTAGGTCGAGATGGTACAAAAAAAACTATCATGTTTAATTATAAATTTTAGATTACAAAATGAGGATCTTCAAGAATTAACGTTAATGCATTTTAATGGTGGCGTTGCACACTCTATAAATATTTGGACTTAGAAGTAGTGAGTTGATAATATATTCCATGGTTAATACGATCTAATGCTATTTTTTTATTTTAACGTAATAAAAAGTGTTATTTTTTGCAACAAAAAAAATCGATTAATAATTTTTAATTTTTAGTAAATGTGTAATCTTACAAAAAAAAAGTCAATTAATGTTTTTTCATTTAAAATAATGAAATGTGTAGTCTTCCACAACCAAAAAGGTCAATTAATATTTTATACATTTTAAATAAAATTGAATAGTTATATCCATCAAAGTTCAAATAAATAAGAACAATCCATTAATATATAGTTGAATAAACTCTTATCCAAATGTCATACATTTCACATATTTTGATTTTGTTTTATTTCAAGGAAAAAATAAATAAATAGCACATATAATATATAATAATTAATAATAAAAAGGTAATATTTAAAGACTTCAGTATATAATAAGAAAAGAAAAAAATGAATTGTGAAATTCCATCTGTAGGGAAACCCTAATTTCGTCGATTCAGTTTCATTTCAGCCTCGCATTACCTATCTCTCTCTCTTTCTCTCTCTATATTCAGTCCCCAATCTCACTTTCTCTCTCTAAAATTCTCAGAATTCTTCACCGCGTCAACGATTCCTCCATCGATCCGTCCCCTCCTCCTTCCGTTAACAGGTATTCCTTTACCGATCTTCTGTAGCTGATTGATTGGTTATTTTTTTCCAGTTTTTTTTTTGGTTTAAGTTTTTGTTCTTTTGATGTCTGTTTGGGGGATTGGAATTGTTTTTATGTGATTTTTGACGGTGATGAATTTGGGCGGTGTGTTGATTATAAAGCCATGTGAATTTTAGTGTTTAATAGAATTATCGATATGTGAAATGAATGATACATGGGTAAAGGAGGATGGATGCGGCCAGGGAACGATGGGTTGAGGACTTGGAATCAAACGGATTTAGAGGATTCATTGGATTGAGGGGTTGAGGCGTAGTCGTTGATGTTATGAGACTTCAATGGATATAGAAGATTTATACACATCTAGTTGGGATTGAGACATTTAGGGCTATTTATTGATGTTGATACGCATGGGAATTTGTGGTTGTATAGGGTTGGGATGGCTTCTGGAATGTCTTTTACATGCTTCTATCAGAAAGCTAGATCTTCTTGATAGTGAGTTATTTGCTTCCATGGTTAGAATTAGATTCTTATTTATCTAGACTCTGCCCTCCCTTGGTTCCATTCACATTCGCGATTGGGTCCAAATATAACACTGTTAAGGACCAGAAATGATGTGACCGTACTGTGCTAATATAGTTTCAATCATGTTGAGGATCTGAAATGCTTGAAGTCTCCTGATCATCCAATAAGAAGTGTTCTAATTTTTTCAGACGAACAATTTGAATACCTATCCATTCTTATAACTGATTGCAGAGTTGATCATTCAGACATTTCAATTCATAGATGTATCTTGGACTTATGAGTGGGGATATTTCTGAAACACAACGACTTCTTGTTGTTGGCAATCAAAATTGTAACGTGGAAGCAATTTTAACATACATAGCAACAGGAAATCATGGGCAATAGTTGGAAAAGCGTTTATAATTTCATACTTTTGACAGACTATGATAGTTTGCCAGATTTCTAATCAGACTTGTGTCTGTTCTTGCATCTTATTGGATATAAACAGTAGTGTGACTGAATATGCTCTGTATTTTATAAAATATTTCAGTAGGTATTAGCCTTTTTGAATATGAATGATATGTGATACACTTTCGAATATTATTTACTGTTAGGGAGATTATGCTACTTTAGTCAATATCTGTGAAAGAAATATTAGAGGTTCTTGGTAGAGGAAACACAATTCATCGAATAGCCCACTTTTTGGCTCAAGGGTGGTTATAGATTTTGAATGTGGAGACCATTATTTCATAAGACCACACACCCGAAGATTGTACTAGGACACTTCGACCATACTTTTTTGTGTCACATGGACATACTATGAATTCACAGTTCCATATTTTAAAGGAAAAAACTAATTCCCCATTGATTTAGCATTTTTTGAAAATGTTTCCTCACTTGTGGATTTCACTGTGGGTATGTTGTTGTTGACTTGTGTAGTCTTTCTTTTACATTTGTAGTTAATTTTTGATGGAATGTCTTGTGTGCCTAGGTTCCATGGATTGTGGAACGTAAGAGTTTCTGTGGGAAATAATTGATTGTTGATTGAGAAACTACAGTTATCAAAGCTGCTATGGTTATTGATTTCACCATTTTGTTCCGTATGGAAAGACTCTTAATTACATTATAAGTGATTGTTTGTCAGCTGTACTGATCTCCTTTTTTTCTATGTGGACAATGTAACTTATTTAGCTTCTTGTCTACTTCTATTTCATTTATGATGATGTGTCTACGTCTTGTGACTTTTTTCTCAACTCTAATATAGCAGTTAAAGGAAAATGAACCTGTATTTATGTTAGTAGTTTTGTTCTTTCTTTTGGAGTTGGGAGGTTGGGGTTTGGTGTTTGGAAATTGTTGAGTCAGGTTCATTCACTTATGCAATTACTGATGTATAAGATATAAATTTTGGATGGTGATTTAGTTGAGATCAAGGATTTGAATTGGATTTTGCTGCTTGAAGATGTTTGTTTGTTCTAACCAACCAGAGGAACTAAACCTAAGACAGTTAATAGACAATTTTCTGCATGACCAAAAATCCAGTCATATGTGTACTGTAGAAGGTAGGGGGTGGACCCATTATCACTGAATTTCGGTTGGCCCCAGAGGAAGTATCTGTTATATATATAAAAAAAGAATGATGCAACACACTGTACAATGTCAATATCAACATGATCAAGAGATGAGGATTGTAGTAGATTTCTACCATTTTGGCTCTTAGAAGTCAAGAACATGAAAGTGATTGATTAGCGAAATTTGTTGGATGCACTGATGTTAGGATTACCTGATAGGCACTCCTTTTATATTAATTAGTAATACTTTTTTCTGTTAATTTTCCTTGGGCCTTGACCGCTGATAGAATGAGGCCTACTTCCTTCATTAGCTATGCTGTCTGTTTGCTTTTGCTCTTTAACTGCTGCAACATTCGAATCTATCTCCTTGTTATATAACCAGACTTCCTGCAGTATTCTTCATTAGCTTTTTTGCAGGTAAAAAGAATTGCACAAGACATGCAATAGTAAAATATATTTACCTCTCTCTCTCAGTTCGAGTTTGTATACATGTCTCCTCTTTGTATGGGAGTTTAATCAGTGCGTTGCATTACATCATTGTCAACTTATTAAGGTTTAACTTTTTCAGGAATTAAATGAATTATCTTAACAGATAAAAGTTTGTCCATGTTCATCTGTAGTTATCCTTTGCTTCCTTGTCCTTCAGTTGATACTGAGATGTTCACATCCAGCCTAGGAAATTAAGAACTTTAGCTTTTTGAATATTCTCACATCTTTGTCGTTGATGTTATTATGGAACTTGTTAGTTCTTCCTCTCTATTAAGGGTATGTGCAGACTATTGTTCACTTTTTTGGTAGAAAGATGTTTTCTTCTTAAAACTTTATATTGTAAAATTTTATTGATGAAGAGTCTCTAAACAGTTTGTGCTATAAGTTTGCAGCAATTGCTTACTCTATGCTTTCTTCTCTGCTGTAGATTTTTGAATTAGAAGCAGTAGCAATGTCTCCAGCATCTAGGTCCAAGTCGAAGGACAAAAAGGGTGGCAAGGAACCACCCAAAGCTGCTTCAAAGCCTTCAAGTGTAAATGCAGGTGCTACTACACCGACTAGTGGATACAATCCTCTTTTAGGAACATTCCATACAATTGAGACAGCTCCTGTGACTTCAAATGCTGCTCTTCATGTGAACGGTCGTTTCAGAAATATTGACGAGACAGATGACCATAGTGGCCACTCACTTGGACCTAGCAGCGAGTATGATTCTGTTTCCCTTAATGGTAGTTGGTCTGGTGAGTCAGAGGACCATAAAGAGAAAATGTCTAATCCCCCTCCCCGGGCAGAGACAGTAGTACCTGGCTCTGATAACGACAAAAGGGAAAAAATCCGTCAGAAAAATGAGAAGAAGCATCAACGTCAAAAGGAGAGACGAGCTCAAGAATTGCATGAAAAGTGCAGTGGTTATCTCATGTCAAGAAAGCTGGAAGCACTTGCCCAACAGCTTGTGGCTATGGGATTCTCTTCAGAACGAGCTACAATGGCTCTTATCTTAAATGAAGGCAGAGTAGAAGAATCAGTCTCATGGTTATTTGAAGGTGGTGAAGAAGCAGATAAACTCAAGGAACATAATCTTGATGGTGGGGGTAATTTGAAAATTGACATTTCAGAAGAGCTTGCTCGCATTACAGACATGGAAAATAAGTACAAGTGTTCCAAGCAGGAGGTTGAAAGAGCCTTAGTTGCCTGCGAGGGTGATCTTGAGAAGGCTGAAGAGACTTTGAGGTCACAAAAACAGGAAGCACATTCTGCGCCATCTAAGCCTGAAGAAAGTGGTGATCCTCCTACCTTGGGCAATGGTAAGCTTCCAACTGCCACCACTCAGAACTTACTAAGAGCACCTGTAAAACCTTCACCCAACATGATATTGCCTAAAAGGGATGATAGAGACTTCAATTATACTAAAGTTGCAGCCACATCAGGATCTTCTGCAGAGAATGGAAGCAAAAGTATACAATCACTTAAAAGGGTTCAGCCAAAATTGGAGTGGGCCAAGCCACCACAAATGGCAGTGCCTGCTGAGAAAAGGTGGCAAAATGCAGGATCAAATCCTTCTGTTTCCTATTCTTTGGCATCTCCGTTGCAGGCATCAACCCTATCCTCCTCCAAGACGGAAGCTCGTTACATTACTGTAGGAAATGAATTGAAGAATCTACAGCTAGGAACCGTGAGAGAACCAGTTATAGTTATGCAGCGACCCAATCAATCATTTAATCCTAAGCAGATTCCCGCCTCAACTGTAAGCTCTTCTCCGCCAGGAAGTACAGCAGGATGGGTTCCTTACACTGTTGAGACAGTGAAAGCCAATGGACTGATGCCACATATTCCTGGCACAAGAAGCCTGAGCCCAAATGGTGTCAGCACAAACCAGTTGTACAGCCAACTTCAGTATCAACAACACCAGCAGCCGCAACAATTTGTTTCTAGCAGTGGCCCAGTTGAATTGCCAGGAACAAGCCGGGGTAATAATTTGTGGAGTAGAACAGGTGCTTTGCAGACACAAACCCTTTCTGCAGCTTCCTCACTTGGACTCTTCTCTGGGTTGGGCACCAGTGGTCTGTCTGGGTCATCGTCTCCGGTTGACTGGAACAGTGGTGGCGGGTCAATGGAACAGCTAGATTACACTAACATAGACTGGAGTTTAGATCGCGGGTCTTCATCTTCAAGAGCAGGTGGGATGTGGCCAGGAATGAACCCTTTAATGCAAAATAATGTTCGTACATATGATTCATTTACCCCTGGCGTGGGTGTTACATCTGCGATGAGACCTGCTCTGTCTAATGTTGGTGGTGGTGGTGTCTCGATACCTGGGCTTCAGGAACGAGCTTCAACAGCAGAGACATCTAGTGGTGGTTCTCGGGAGTGGGCTTCTCCCTTTGAAGAGAGAGATCTTTTTAGCGCACCAAGACAGTTTGTTTCTTCTCCCTCCCTGTAGGGTTGATAGGAGAGGATTTGAAATGAAATAAACGAGAGAAAAAATGGAATAGACCAGTAAATGTGCTTGAATTTGATGTTGGTTCTTATATGATGGGATGCTATTTCCGTGTTGATGTTAGTGGTAGAGCCCTTTAGTTTAGTTTTTGGAATGAATCTTTAGGTGGAAAATGCCTCTTCATTGACAAATGCTCCATCAAGATAATATAGACTTGTTGTTCAGTAGGCGAAAAGTAACAATGGGATCTAATATGCATTTAGAGCATCTCCATAACATATTTGTATATCGGTGATATTATTTTGTCGTAAATCAAAGAAGTGAACCAACTGAGATTAGCTTGAATTTTAAATGCACTTAAGCCGTTTTTGTGCTAGGAAAAATAAACCTCTTTTGGACCAAAAACAGGGGAAACCAATGGACCAATCTATCAAGAAGCCATAGGCACATGGATAATGTTTTTGACAAAGATTTTGATAGAAGATTTGATATTGTTTTAGGCCTATTTGGCATGGCATTAACTTGAACTTTTGGATGGAAAAAAACTAAAGGCATATAGAAGAGAGAGTGAGGCATTGATCTAAAATGGAAAGTTTGTGCCATCTTTGAGTATATGGTGTGGGAGTGAAAGGTTTGATGATTTTCTTGGATACTATAGGTATCATGATTATTCTTTCACCTTTGTCTTTTTTATCGGTCAATTACAACTTTATTTATACACATGAGACCTTCAATGCAAAAGGAAAACTAACTCCTAGTTATCGCGTGCAATCGTATATTGAGATGCTTCTCTGTGGTTGTGGTTGTTGGAACGGCGCAAATTAACAAATCTTATTAAGTGATTAACAACAAAAGATTATTTAGCAATCTATAAACTAAAAAAGTTCAGATTACAAACACTTTCAACATATAAACTAATTCTTATCCCTCTGGCAATAACTTACGGAGATCGTTAAGCCCCCTCCAAGCTACTCTATTTACATCTCAATTTCTCTTTAAGTTTTTACCTAACACTACTTTTAAGGAAGCTGAAGTAGACAGGTATTTTATCTTTCTTCAGACCCCACTTGTAAGATTAGATCGGATATATTAAAGAGAGTCCGTAGCCAAAAGGGCAAAGAAAATTAATGTACCCTTTTTGAATTTTTGACAATTTCTTTTGCCCTTTTGACTTCGGACTCATATTAAAGATATACTTATTGAAGGTGAAATACTCTTAAAACAGTGTTATTGAGACGTCCCAACTTATGAAAATTTCCTGAAGACCAAAAGGGAGAAAGTCCGCCCTTATAGAAGCACTAAAGTTTGTTTCCATAGTTCGGTTGGGTTTAGGTCTTTTTCCCTTTTTACGTGGATAAATAAAGGTTCAAGGTTTTGGGTCTCTTTTTTCTTTGTGGATAAATTTAGCCCAATTTGACTAGTTCACTTTTGCCCATAACTCCAATATTATGGTGCATATGTAAGACTTTCTTTTAGGTCTTAATTATTCGAAAGAATCACCACTGATAAATAGCCCTATACAAAGAAAAGTGAGAGAGTGCAGATTTTCGCACAAGCCCTAGCAACCAATTTTAAATCGAGATTTTTGCTTCGTTTCTTGTCCGATTAAATTTATTTTTTGATCGCTTGTTTCTTTCAACTTAATCTTGATTGGAAGCTGAGAGAGGGTAATTTGGAGTCCTGTAGCTCCAGATTATAGCTCGTGAACAGTAGCTGCAGTTTTGATGATTCTGCTCATTTTGTTTCTCTAATTTTTGGTGTTATTTTGTAAATTGTATTGCATATTGCTTGACACTTTATTGGTAACCATTTTAGAGAACACTTCTATAACTGTTTGTTGATTTTAGTAGAACTTTGATCTTGTGATTTTTACTGTTCACACCGAAGAAATGAAAGAGTAAAAATATGACTGATGGTGTGTTACATGGATAGTGCACCCGTTAAACGCGTACCTTTTAAAAGATGATTGATCTCTGTTGGAACAAAAACAAAGATTAATCTAAGAGTTAAACATCATATTTAACCTTATAAGTCCGCTATTAAAGTGAAATTGCATCAAATTTTATTTGTTTGCTGTAAGAAGAAACTTAGTAGCCATATCAGGAATACAGTGGAACAGAAACTTGTCCTAGTTCCACAACATTCGTTATTGTAAACATCTATCCGACAAAGGTAGAGGTAAGATCTGCGTAAACCTTACTGTCCCATACCAGACGAGTTATTTCCAAGAGGTTGTTTTTCGACTTTCTTATATCAGTTATTTAAATAAGTATTTTATTGTATTTTTGATAGAAATTAGTTACATATCTTCAATAACTGTCCCTTTTGAAAATGGAGCTGCTATCCTTATAGCAGAAATATTCAAATCTATTAAAGTAGAGCGGATAATTAGAGTTGTGTCTATTTTTTTTTTATCTAAGCGATGATAGATCATATTATTTTATTGAATTTCTAAGTAACGTACATTTTTTCCGTTCTTCAGACCCCACTCGTAAGATTATATTAGATATATTTAATTTTTTTCAAGTGCTATTTAATTATTGTGAGATTTTGGCTCTTTATTTAATACAAGAAAAGATTTATTGTATGTTGGACTTGGAGTTGTACTTATACCGAGTGAAATACTCTTAAAACAATGTGAAGAAAATTTCCTACAATTTTTGTGACCAAATATTTTCCATAAGATATCCAATAATAATCTTAAAGGTATTCCACTCTTTGACATTTGAATGAGGGTGATTAATAACTTTGTCCATTGGAGAATTGATTTGGACTTCCAAGAATTCAGCACCATGGTCATCACACTCAATAGTTCCTATCACTTAGCTGAGCCAGAGTAGATACAACACTATCCACTATACTAACCCTCACCGATTAACATAGATTTTTCTAAGCGGATACCACACCGCGCACTAAACCCCCACCCTTTGGACGATTTAGATTTTGACTAAGCAACAACAATGTTGCCCACTAAATCACCTAACTCTAGATGACTTATACTAGGTTGTGGAGTCTGATTACTATACCTTACCGCCGTGGAAGTTTACTCACGGGATGTTACCACGAAATATTGGGTTTTCTCTTTCTCTCTCTATATCTCTCATCTCTTTCTCTTGAAAGTTCTTGTGTTCTTCATTCATCAAGTGTGTGTGCGTGAATTCGATCCTAACAACTTAGACTTCTAGAAACCGAAACAAGACCTGTATCCTTTTATAAATTAGGATCAGATTTACAATGTAAGCACATAAGACACCAAGCTCTAAATACAACAAGAATCTTTAGCACTCCATCTGGTCCCTCTCAAACTTTTTTGTGAGTTCTTGAAAAGACTTGCTGGTTGACTTCTTTCATTGGATGAATGAATATTATATGAAAAAACAAGTATAATCTCAGTCTTAACATCATATTTTTAGCAATTTAACCTTATGAGTCCCTATTAAAGTGAAATTGCATCAACTTTATTCGTTTATATTAAGAAGAAACATTAGTAGCAACATCAGGAATACAGTGGAACGGAGGACTAGTCCCAGTCCCACAACATTCCTTATTATGAACATCAATCTGACAAAGATAGAGGTAAGGTCTGCGTACACCTCATCCTCCCCCAAGACGATGTATGTTTTTATTGTTGAGAAATAAACAAGACAAGGAAATGAATATCTGCTTTGGTAAGACAATTATATAGGGAGTATGAATTTGTCCCATAATTCATCAAGTGTGTTACTGTTCTTCTTTGTTACAAAAGTCCTCGTTAATTGGAGTAGCAAATTCAAGAAGTTGATCATCATGCTCGAACACACTCATTTCTTGTTCATTCAAGTTAACAAAAGCTTCAATTCCTCCATCATATGTCCTCATCAAATGAATAAATTTGTTAATTGGACCCTTTGCAATGCTTGATCTAATAGGCTTCCCAAATCCAAAATCTAAATCTTGTGAAAATGGGAACTTACATACGCTACTCGAAAAGTAGTGATCACATTTCCTTTTATAGAATGTCACTTCCCCTGATCTATATGCATCTAACATCTCTATAGCGAATTCATTTTCTTCAACATTATTATCTCTTGCGGAGAGGTAATTTTTAGACTTTTTTATATCGGTTACCAAGTTTGGTAACTTGAGCTCTTCCTTGTCTTCATATATCGGTGAGGAGATTATGGAGATGAGATTTCCTATGGAGTTTGGTGGGAGTTGAGGTGAAGTTATTTCTCGTATATCGAGAAATTGGACCAACTGAGATCGCTTGAACGAGCCCGAGTTAACCACAGTGCCAGAAGATGCAGCACATTTGTAGATAAGAGCATTTGCAGCTTCGTTGCTCGTTACATTTTGCACGCCAATTGACGATTTTAATGCACTTAGCTTTGTGCTAGAGAAAACAAACCTCTTTTGGACGCATTTGTCCGTGTCTGATCCAATAACAGGGGAAACCAATGGACCAATTGGCGATGGTACGATGGAGTCCTCGACGAAATAAGGAGATGGGTTTGTATTTGAATTTCGAGTTAATGCAGCCCAATCTCTCAAGAAGCAATGGGCACTACTTCCGTCTCCTATTTTGTGCGACAAGCAAACACTGAGTGCTATTCCTCCACAATCAAAATGACTTAATTGAGCTACAATCAAGGCGCGATCAACGCCATTTGCCCAAGGTAAACCTTGAGGAAATGTCAAATCTTTGACATTTGAGTCAGGGTGATTGACAACTTTGTCCATTGAAGAATTAATTTGAACTTCCAAGAACTCAGCGCCTTGGTCATCACACTCAATAGTGGCGTTGTCTTTTAGAGTTCCAGCCCATGGATAGTAATAACTTAATATTTTTGACAAAGAGTTTGATAGAACATTTGATATTGTTTTAGGCCCATTTGGGATGGCATTAACTTGATTTTTTGGGTAGAAAAAGACAAGGGGCATGTATAAGCGAGTGAGACATTGATCTAAAAGTGAAAGTTTGTGCCATCTTTGAGTAGACGGTGTGGGCGTGAAAGGTTTGATGATTTTTTTTGATATTATTGATATCATGATTTTTCTTCACCTTTTTTTTTTAATACAACTAAGCTAGTTATTTATACACATGAGTCCTTCAATACAAAAGGAAGAGAAAAATTGGCATGATGGCCTTACTTTCTATGTCATATTTCATTATAAAATAATAAGAAATAATTTATCACTTAATTAAACAAGTATTTTATTGTATTTTTGGAAGAAATTAGTTACATATCTTCAACAACTGTCCATTTTGAAAATGGAGATGTTATCCTTATCACAGAAATATTCAAATCTATTAAAGTAGAGGGGGTGATTAGAGTTGTGTCTAATTTTTTATCTAAGTGATGATAGACAGTCTGCATAATAAAAATATTGTCGGTCGTTTCCACAATTTGAAGTACTTGATCAGCACAAGTTACACGAAGATAACTTTATTGTATTTTGCTCTTGAACAACGAACCATAATTCTCTCAAATATGCTCTCGTGTATTTGCTCAATCAATTTTTTTTTCTTCTCAGTTTAAACGCGTAGATTTATTTAATTAGTGAAAGAACAATGTTTTAAATTATATATGTGATTCCTTTAGTTATTTTAAAAGTAAGATCTATGGTGACTCTTGAGTTGAAAATCAAAGTTAAGTAACTTTCTATGAAAAGAAGTTGATAGTTAAATGACGATAAAAAATATTAACTCATTGATGGTGTGTGACAACTATTGAGAATTACAACAAAAACTTAACTATCTAGCTTAATTACAGTTTGTTAATAAGTCAGTTAGTTAGCTACATATTTTTCATTCCTCTTCGATTACTCTAGAATAGTCTTAGTCACATGTATATAATGTAACAATGATCAATGAAATAGTTACAATTTTTGATTCACCAAAATTACATTTTGCTCACAGTTCTCTTCTTCTCTCTTTCAATCACCATTCATGGTTTCTTATTTCTTTCAATTGCCATTCATGGCTTACTGGTTGTTTGTTTGATTGCTGTGAGTTTTGAGAACAACAACCCTGCACCCACCCTTAAAAGATGATAGATTTTTCTGTTGGAAAAAACAAGTATTAATCTGAGTCTTAACATCATATTTAACGATGTAACCTTATGAGTCACTATTGAAGTGAGAACTTGCATCAAATAGAAAATTAGTATCCACATCAGGAATATAGTGGAATGGAAGACTAGTCCCAGTTCCACGACATTCGTTATTATACTTAAACATCAATCCCACAAAGGTAGGATAAGGTCTACGTACACCTTACTGTCCCCATACCAGACGAGGTATGTTGTTATTGTTGAGAAATTATAAACAAGACAAGGAAATGATAATCTGCTTTGGTAAGACAATTATATAGGGAGTATGAATTTGTCCAACAAAGTGTGTTACTGTTTTTCCTTGTTACAAAAGTCCTCGTTAATTGGAGTAGCAAATTCAAGAAGTTGCTTGTCATGCTCGAACACACTCATTTCTTGTTCATTCAAGTTAACAAAAGCTTCAATTCCTCCATCATATGTCCTCATCAAATAAATAACCTTGTTAAGTGGACCCTTTGCAAAGCTTGATCTAATAGGCTTCCCAAATCCAAAATCTAAATCTTGTAAAAATGGGAACTTACATAAGCTACTCGAAATGTACAAATCACATTTCCTTTTAGAGAATGGCTCCTCCCCTGTTCTATATGTATCTAACATCTCTATAGCGAATTCATTTTCTTCAACATTATTTCTTGCGGAGAGAAAATTTTTAGACTTTTTTATATCGGTTACTAATTTTGGTAACTTGAGCTCTTCCTTGTCTTCATATATCGGTGAGGAGATTATGGAGACGAGATTTCCTATGGAGTTTGGTGGGAGTGGAGGTGAAGTTATTTCTCGTAAATCGAAAAATTGGACCAACTGAGATCGCTTGAGCGAGCCCGAGTTAACCACAGTGGCAGAAGATGCAGCACTCTTGTAGATAAGTGCATTCACGGCCTCATTGCTCGTTACATTTTGCACCCCAATCGACGATTTTAATGCACTTAGCTTTGTGCTACTGAAAACAAACCTCTTTTGGACGCATTTGTCCGTGTCTGATCCAAAAACAGGGGAAACCAATGGACCAATTGGCGATGGTACGATGGAGTCCTCGACGAAATAAGGAGATGGGTCTGTATTTGAATTTCGAGTTAATGCAGCCCAATCTCTCAAGAAGCAATGGGCACTACTTCCGTCTGCTATTTTGTGCGACAAGCAAACACTGAGTGCTATTCCTCCACAATCGAAATGACTTAATTGAGCTACAATCAAGGCGCGATCAACGCCATTTGCCCAAGGTACACCTTGAGGAAATGTCAAATCTTTGACATTTGAGTCAGGGTGATTAACAACTTTGTCCATTGGAGAATTGATTTGGACTTCCAAGAACTCAGCACCGTGATCATCACACTCAATAGTGGCGTTGTCTTTTAGAGTTCCAGCCCATGGATAGTAATAACTCAATACTTTTGACAAAGAGTTTGATAGTAGATTTGATAGTGTTTTAGGCCCATTTGGGATGGCATTAACTTGATTTTTGGTGTAGAAAAAAACCAAGGGAACATATAAGCTAGTGAGGCATTGATCTAAAAGGGAAAGTTTGTGCCATCTTTGAGTAGATGGTGTGGGCGTGAAAGGTTTGATGATTTTTTTGGATATCATTTTTCTTAACCGTTTTTTTATCAGTCCATTACAACTAAGCTAATTATTTATACACATAATAAAAACTGGCATGACGTACGAAGATGGGTCATTTTTACTTATTTTATTTATTATAAAATAACATTTCTTCCGTTTCAAAAATAATGATTCTATTCCCTTTTTAGTTTGTTTCAAAATGAATGATCGCTTTCCTTTTTTAACAATTTTTATTTATTATAAAATATATATATATTCACTTCATACCCGATGTAATTCCACAATTGATATCCAAGAAGGATAAAGTAAACAAAGACAAGCGTTTGGCAAAATACTACCTACTACTACATATGCTAAAGCGAAACAACTGCAAACGAGACATGGAGATCTAGCAACAAATTTATGATTGTTTTTAGTTACGCAAAATATATCTATTCATTTTTAATATTCGAAATTTGAATAATTGAATGAGGCATGTATAATATTTAATTTTAATTTTCAGTCATTTTAGAGAAACGTTACTGATAATAACGTTTTATATTTGTTTATCTTGTCAGATTTTTGTTTTTTTGTTATTGAATTTTTTAAATAAAATATAGTCTAAAACGTTAGTGAGAACTACGTTTATACTAGTTTTGTAAAATTTCAAAAAAATATACTATTTTGGTGAATTGATTTTAATAATGACCTACTTTGGTCAAAAGTTCTCTTAACTAAACTAAGAACCTATTACCCCTGAAATTATTTTTTTTGTATAATTCTGTGCACCTTTTTTGCTTGCGTGACATCCAAATATATCTCTCGCGCCTCAATTACGTGGAATCATGGAGTATGTCACGTAAGACAAAATGTGTATAAAATTATTTTAAAAATAAGTTCAAGAGGGTCATAAGACCTTAGTTTAGTTAAAATATGTCTTTTAAATTTCGATCATAGTCTAGAAAAATACTTATATATTTTTTCTTATATTTTCGAAAGATATTAGTTACATTTCAACCAAAAAAGATATCCGAAATTAGTTACATTTCAACCAAAAGTGTATATATCTTCAATAAGTGTCCCTTTTGAAAATCGAGATGTTATCCTTATCACAGAAATATTCAAATCAATTATTGTAGAGGGGCTAATTAGAGTTGTGTCTATTTTTTTTATCTAACTGATGATAGATCAGATTATTTTATTTATTGCCAAGTAAAATAACAATACAATATTTTAATGTGAAAAAGTGCTCGGTTCAGAATCGTGAAATACTCTTCTATAGGATTTGTCTCTAATTTCACTAAAACAATGAGTATAAAAAGAAATAGATTACAAAATGGTGTAATGTATAAATATACCCTTCAACTTTGTCTAATTTTATATTTATGAGTAGATGGTGTGGGAGTGAAAGGTTTGATGTTTTTTTTTTGGATATTATTGATGTCATGATTTTTCTTTCACCTTTTTTTTTAATACAACTAAGCTAGTTATTTATGCACATGAGGCCTTCAATACAAAAGGAAGAGAAAAATTGGCATGATGGCCTTACTTTCTATGTCATATTTCATTTTTACTTATTTCATTATAAAATAAGAAGAAATAATTTGTCACTTATTTAAATAAGTATTTTATTGTATTTTTGGAAGAAATTAGTTACATATCTTCACTGTCCATTTTGAAAATGGAGATGTAATCCTTATCACAGGAATATTCAAATCTTTTAAAGTAGAGGGGGTAATTAGATTTGTGTCTAATTTTTTATCTAAGTGATGATAGACAGTCTGCCTAATAAAAATATTGTTGCTCGTTTCCACAATTTGAAGTAGTTGATCTGCACAAGTTACACGAAGATAATTTTACTGTATTTTGCTTTTGAACAACAAATCATAATTCTCTCAAATATGCTCTCGTGTATTTGATCAATCAATTTTTTTTTCTTCTCAGTATAAACACGTAGA
This sequence comes from Solanum pennellii, assembly GCF_001406875.1. Lineage (NCBI taxonomy): Eukaryota > Viridiplantae > Streptophyta > Magnoliopsida > Solanales > Solanaceae > Solanum > Solanum pennellii. The sequence continues at coordinate 56,171,226 of NC_028642.1, forward strand.
TTTTTCTTCACATCAAGAAAAAATTCCTAGATCAAAACTGAATGCAAAGACCAAAATGGGTTCTTGAACTTGACAAATTTTAAGAAAAATAATGTAAAGATGTGGGTTAAATGATTTTTGATTAGGTTCCTAGATGGGTCAGGCATGGGTTTGAAATGGGGAAGGATTAATTTTTACGAAATTGAGTCAATTTTGATTGATTTGGGGATTTTCGTTAATTGAGGGGTATAATGGTGAAATTGATAACGGCGAGGGTAGAAATAACTTTATTTTAACGGCAGAGATATATTCAATTAATAAACTATAATTGAGGGGGTATTTTTAACCCTTTTCCCTAAATAAAAGTATCGGTAAAACTTATCCATTATATTAGGTATCCATGTAAGTAATTTTTTTTCGACGAAAAAGGGTCAAAATTGCCCTTTATATAAAACAATACGCAACAACTTTTAGTGCTGCTACAGGGCTGGAGGCAAATCTGGATAAATTCAGTGTATTTATAGCTGGAATGGATGATGATACAAACGCTCAGATTCTTGAAAGAACTGGTTTTGCAATCATACAGATAAAGAAGGAGATAACAGAGAGAATACATTTCCTTTTGAAAATCGCAACGTGACAAATAAAAATCGACAAGGGAATATCGTTTAAATTCATTATTCGGTAACGATGAAACAGACCGGTTTTAAGTAATGACCAATAGTATGATCGCATTGTTGCCATAATATATTTTTTTCTCATTTTGTCTTTATTGATTAATTAATAATTTTATTTTATCATTTATAAGTAATATTACTTTGTGTCCCACTCTTCTTGTAGGTTCATCTTTCAAATTATGAATATATGACATCATGTAAGAATGGAGAACAATACAACTATCCAAACACTATATTCAATAAACAATAAAGTATGATATAATACAAAACAATACAATATGATACGTTATAAAACAATACGCAATTACTTTTATATATATGGCAAGCGTAGTTGTAATGGAGTGATAAAGAAAAGGTCAAGAATTCTCTATGCTTACTAATGGGGAAGAAGAACAACAACAATTGGCTATCGTGGTACTCCCTCCGTTCAACAATAATTATTGACTATATTATTTTTGGAATGTGTTTTATATTTAGTTTCTAATTTATCCTTATTACTAATTATAGTCATTTTTCTATTACATTTTTGAAGACATTCTATCTATTATATTCAAACGATGATATAATAAAACTATTCTTCTATTTATAGTTTCTTAAAAAGTGTGAAAGTCGACAACTATTGTTGGACGGAGACAGTATTAGTAATAGAAATGATTTTAATGCATGCATTAGTATGATTAAAGACACAATAGTCCCTCAAAATCTTCTGCACAATATTTATGGAGGATACTTTTACAAACAAATAAAATATATTTAAAAATTATGAAATGCATGTTATTTTTAATATATAAACCAGGCATAAAATGATTTGAGCATAACTAATACCACAATTTATGATATTAGAATTATATTATACACCTAACCAAAGTGTCAATTTCTTCAATCTTTAATCCAAATGGACTAAAACTTAGATCTGTTAGTCTTAAAATATTATATAAAAAGAACTTAACAATTATCCAACAGTTGGGGATGTAGCTCAAATGGTAGAGCGCTCGCTTTGCATGCGAGAGGTACAGGGTTCGATCCCCTGCATCTCCATTTTTATCAATTTTCAGTTTTGAAAAAGTTTGTATCGAACAGTGATCGAATTAGCTCGATTTGATTTGTGTTTTTAAACGATTTTTGGTGCAAATGAAAAAATAAAATGAGGATTTAATCAAAGTATAAGACATTTAAAAACTTAAAACCATGTTAAATGATATATATATATACCTTATACCGAAGAAATGAATTGAACTTTTAAAAGAAAAAACATCGAAATCGAAAAATTAAATTAGTCTGATTCAATTCAATTTTTTGATTTTTCGATATTTATGTCCATTTCTAATATTGGAAATAGCTCACATATACCCTTGAACTATTTTTTGGCTCAAAAATATGCTTCCGTTAAAGTATTGGAGCACATATACCCTTACTATGAACAAAGGGGTGTTAAGTGTCATGTGGACGCCACATAGGCACCAAACAGCATCTAACCTCCACATAGATTAAGAAGATGCTAATACTAATTTTGCGCTCATTTTCTTAGGAAATACCATTTTTTCATTTCTCTAATATGATAAAATACATTTCCCCCCATTTCTCTGTAATATCGTTTCTCTAGCGTTTAACAGATCCTCTCACGGATGGATATTTTTGAGCCAAAAAATAGTTCAAGGGTATATGTGAGCTATTTTCAATAGTTTAAGGGTATTTTTGAGCCTTTTCTATTTTTCTTTATTAAGTTGACTTAATCTTAAAGATAGCAATCCAATATATTTACCACGAGAGAAAAGTAATTCTACTTTTTAATATAATTATTTTTCGAAAGAATTTGATAAATATTTCAAAGGTTTTATTTATTTCTAAAATTTTGTTATCGATCAAATATTATCGTATTAAATTGACACGAAGGAGTACTATTTATCATCTAGCATTAGATAGAGAGAGTTGCATTCAACATCCAGCGCTCCTTAATTTTAAAGCTAAAATTATGTGAAAATTTGACCGTTAAAAGAACGTTTCGCACAGTATAAAACTCTCAAATTAACCCTTCTCTTTTCATTCACAATCTGTGAAAACAAAAAAAATCCATATAGAAAAAGAGAAATCTTCAGTTTCTTCAAGAAGAAGATATTGAAATGGCTAACAGAGACGCAGTTCCAAAAATTTTACCCAAAGGTGAGGAAAAAGATCCTCTTTTTCGACACCCCAAATGCCCAATTACTAGTTGTTTGTTGTTGGTTTTTCATTTTCTTTGATTAGTACTGAAATAATTTATTTGGGGTTTATGTTAATGCAGTGAATCTTGATTGATCATGATGAGTATCAATCATTCTTGGGTGTTTTTCATTAGTTTAATACGAGCTGATTGTTTAGATTCTTGATCACTGCTAATGAAATTCTTGAGAGTTGTTAAAGCTGTATTTCCCCCTTTTTTTTGATGATTCATTTTATTTTCTTCATCACATCACTATTCCAAGTCCGAATAAAGAAGGAAGATTATGTTTATACAGATTTCTGCTTTCTCTAGTTGTGATCTCGTGTAACAATTATGCTGTTATTGATGATTTGATTATCTTGGACCACGAGGACCCCAGTCGTGCTTCTGGTTTCCATTCCAATCATCATAAATCTCCTCGTGCTCTGCCATTTTTTCGTTGTGTCATTTAATTGTTTTTACGTTTGTTCATTGTCATTAGAGAACTTATTTCTTGGCTAAGGTTTTACTTGTTTTGTATATTATTAGTTAGTGTAGAATCTTTACTGTTATATATGAGTTTGAATTATTTAGTAGGAGGAGGGGGAGAGGTTAAGAAGAAGAATGGACAAGCGAATGGAAGAACTAGGCGTGCTTTGGGAGATATTGGAAACATTGTCACTGGTCCTGCTGTTGGAGCAAAGCCTCAAACTAAGGTTTCTCGCCCCGTTACTAGGTAGAATTCAGTCACTCTCTACAAACAACTCAACATTTTTATGCATTATGGTTTAGTAGTTGTTGCAATTAGTTATCTTGTATACGCTCGTGTAACTTGAATGAGAACTTTCACTATTCAGGAGGTCTGCTGCCCAGTTGATAGCTAAGGAACAAGAACCAGTGCAGAAGAACAAGGTTTAAGTTTACTTGTGAATAATAGTTCTTGAAAAAGTTTTCCTTTTAGGAGTAATATTTTTCTGATTTTAAAGATGGGGTTAAGATGTTTTCCTGTACTTAGTTCTTGAAGAACCCCTTTTCCAATTGGCTTGTTGTTGTGGTTTGTTTGTAGACGAAGCCTCTTGTAACTAAAGGAGTTGCAGCAAGAAAAGTTGGTGTTCCAGCAAAAGCAGAAGCTATTAAAAAGGATTATGTCAAAGCGAAAGCTGGAACTATTAGTGGTATATGCCCTGATGAGGATGTGAAAACCATTGAAAAGATCCCCTTGAAAGAAAGAAAAGTAAGGAAGAGTGGAAAGACTCTAACTTCTATCCTAACTGGGCGAAGCAAGGTTGTCTTTTTACCTATTCCCTTTGCTGAAAATGTAGTAAGCAAGATCAGTATATAAGTGTAATTGACCAATTCTCTTTTAGGCTGCTTGTGGACTATCCAACAAACCAAGAACACAGATTGTTGATATTGATGCTGCTGATATTGATAATCACTTGGCTGGTGTTGAATATGTTGAGGATATTTACAAGTTCTATAAGCTCACAGAGGTATGGTGAAACTTCTGTCTCCTGTGTTCTCTTTAATGTAACGAAATAGTTTTGTGACTTTATTGTAATAGTGGAAAAAGTTCAGTCACCATTCGTGAAGTTGATCTTGTTTTTTGATGATTTGGCTGATTCAGGACGAAAATCGACCATGTGATTACATGGATTCACAGCCAGAGATCAATGACAGGGTGAGAGCAATTCTTGTGGACTGGCTGATAGAAGCACACAAAAGGTTTGAGCTGAGGCCTGAAAGCCTGTACCTCACAGTCAACATAATGGACCGTTTCCTGTCGGAAGAGCCTGTTCCTAGAAGGGAACTTCAGTTACTTTGCATCAGCTCAATGCTTATTGCCAGCAAATATGAAGAGATTTGGGCACCAGAGGTGTAAAAATGAAGTATTCTGCAAATGTGTTAAATCTGTTCAGTTAAAATTTATCATAATCTCTGATTATATGTTATGTTTGTCTCTGCAGGTTAATGACTTCCTAACAATAACAGACAACGCTTATGTCAGGGACCAGATACTTCTAATGGAGAAAGTGATCTTGGGAAAGCTGGAGTGGTATTTAACTGTCCCAACGCCATACGTCTTTCTGGTTCGTTACATTAAAGCTGCAGTTCCATCTGATCAGGAGGTATTGTTTTATGCTCAATGTGAATTTGCAGCTACTTAAGCAGATAAAGACAGCTAGTTTAGCGGATTATATGCGCCCTCTTTGTTGTTTTATAGATGGAGAACATGACATTTTTCTTGGCTGAGCTCGGCCTGATGAACTACACTACCGTGATATCCTACTGTCCATCAAAGCTTGCTGCTTCTGCTGTTTATGCTGCTCGTAGTACTCTCAACAGGAGCCCTCGATGGACTGACACTCTGAAGCACCACACTGGATACACAGAAGACCAGCTGAGGTAAAGAAAAAGTTAAAACAGTTGTCATTTAGGATTGGTAACTCTACTAATTATGAACTAATTGTGTTGCATGTATTGTTTGAAACAGAGAATGTGCAAAACAATTAGTTAGCTTCCACTTTGGTGCTGCTGAAAACAAGCTGAAGGCAGTTTATAGGAAGTTTTCTAGTCCAGATAGATGTGCTGTTGCCCTCTTGCCCCCTGCAAGAGATGTCCATATAGGAAGTTCTTGAACAAAGATTGTGAATGTGTGAAGTCAGATCATGTCAAACTTTCTGATCTCTTATTTTGAAGTCTGAAAAATTCATACTTTTATATGATTTACTTCTAGTAAAGTCATTCCCTTTTAACATTGTATGGTTCTTGTGAATATTTGAATGTTGAGTGATTAGTTTTATCCATTAGTGTTATTGTACCACTTCTATTCTTTGGCTCACTCACTGTGTGCATAATTTTCCTAGCCTTAAGATCTTTATTCTTTGTCATGAATATATTCAGTAGCCTCGAAAACAGCAACTACCATATTTAAGCTCTCTGTATAAGCGGTAGCAGCCTTCTTAAACTTCATGGTAAACATTCCTGAGGAGAAGTCCGTCCAATCATGATAGTAAAAAGAAGCAGATCGGTGTATATTACAATCTAATAGCATATCATACTTCTAAGCTATAAATGAGCAAACTTGTGGAGTTTGGGCGCAAACCAAGGGAATGTAGGCAGTCAACCTTCCCTGATGTAAGCATCAATGGCTTATTCCACGGGTCAAACCCCGTGGTTCAATAGGAGACATGGTGACAACTTTACGTTTCTCTAAGGCTCCCCCTTCTGTTAGAGGCATAAGCAATCAATCATGATGAGTTAAATGGGAGCACAATTAAATCGTATTTACACTAACAAGAAACTGCCTTCAGCTATAAATCTGATGTGCTAGAGTATGTAATAATTGGTATTGCACACACAACAAAGAGGGATGAACTAACCATTTTGTTAGTTTCGGGTTTGTTTAAAAGTGAAGGGTTTGAATGAAATACGACATGTGCCTCAGAGCTACCTACAAGAATCTGCAGACTCGTCATTGACTTTAACCTTCGTTCCACAGCAGCTCTTTCTCTCGTGTGCCTCCACTTTCTTTTTACCAGAGCAAGCTCCGTCTTGATCATGTGATGCCTTCCCAAGCTCTGGCATCCTCTCAATAAACTCTTTATTCTCTTTCCACACCTCTCCATTTGTATATACCTCCTTCTTCCATATCGGAACTGATGCTTTAAGCTCATCAATCAGAAACTTGCAAGCATCCAATGCATCTGCTCGATGGACAGACGAGATTGCAACAAATACACTAGTCTCTCCAACAGGAACAGTACCCAAGCAGTGAGCAACTGCTATCGAGTGGATATCCCACGATGATCGGGCAGAAGAACAGAGAGATTTAAGACAACGTACTGCCATTGGAACATATGCTTCATACTGTAACTCTAAAACTTCTTTACCATCAAATGTATCACGCGTTGTACCAGCAAATGTTGCTATAGCTCCACATTTAGGAGAACTAACATAACCAATATATTTGTTGAAGTCTATTGGGCTATTCGCTTCCAAGATCTCGATTAAGTTTCTATCCTCATCAGCCATTAGAATCACCTATAATTCCGAAAAAACACCTCAAAACAAAAACAACTAGGCTTCAATTCCAAACAAGTCAGGGGTCGGCAATATGAATTCTCATTATCCATATCGTGCTATTTAACCTCATCTCAACTCCAAAAAGTTTTACTTATCAGAACTAGAAATAACTAACATTCACACACTTCCTTCTTCCCATTTTAAACGAACTTATATCGCAGCAAAATCAAATAAGATTCATACGATCAAATTAAACGAGAAGGGATTAGACAGGACAGCACCAGTAGATTGAGTTTCATGTAAGTATAGACTATAATCATCCAACTATACCCTTTAAACAATCAACTTCAACTCATGATCTTGGATTACAATTATAATTCTCAAAGACCACTTACATAAACTCCTAAATCCAATAAATTGCAGTTCTCACCTTCCATCCGTCTCAATTTATGTGATATTCTTTGCTTATCGACAGTCAATTTGACTAGTCTTTGGTGAAATTCACATTGTTTAAATCTCGAGAAGCAAAATGTGTCACGTAAATTGAAACAGAACAGTCGTAATTATTAGTGATGTTGATATCTTTAACAAAATCAATTAGTATCAAGTCAACTCATGACCAAATGACTTGAGATTATAAGAAAAACTTTGTTAAATTGATTTCAAATACAATGATTTTGAGATAATTGAAAATTATAATCATGATTAATCGAAATTAAAGATTGAATCTTTGAAAACTTACCTATACAATGAAGCGGCTGGCTGGTGGCTGAACCGCAGCTTTGGAGTGCTTTTATCTTTCTGATGATTGCAGAGTAGAAGTTAAAGACAATTTTTGGAAGAGAAAATTGACAAAAATGGTCCCTTAATTGTTGTAGTAAGTTCAACATAGTTCCTTAAGTATCAATTCAGCATTTTTTGATCTTTTTAAGTTTGTAATAATGTAAAAGTTATTGATTATTGTTGCACAAATAAAAAAGATATCATAAATAATTACAAGTTTATATTCAAATCGAAAGTAATTTCTGAAATACTCAGTCTCTTATAAATAATTATCGTCTATACCCTCATTTATTAAGGGTGATAATTTTTGCTTAAGTGATACTAAATCGATATCATATACTATATTGATATCATTAAGGTTGATAATTTCGCTTAACTCATACTCAATATATATATATATATTGTATTGGTATCATTAAGGTTTCTTCATCAGAAATTACTTATTAGTCAATGATATTATAAGAGTATATATGTATTATTGTGGTATCATTAAGGTTTCTTGTTCAGAAATTACTCAATATAGTATATATGATACTGATTTAGTATCAATTAAGCGAAATTAGTAAATGGGATGTATAGTGTAATTATTTTATTTTTATGAGGTATTTGCTTATTTTCCCCTTATAGTTACATTAAAAATTAAATTGATTAAAAGAATTTATATTGGATTTCATTTGGTTATGTTTAATTTTAAATTTTGAAATCGATATCAGATTTTGTTTTGATTTTTTACTAAAAAAACTACAAAATAACCGAATTAAGCCGATAATTTTTTTATAAAATTTTTATATATTATTCATAAATAAAATTTAAATACTTTGTTAAATCTTATTAACTTATGTCTTTAACTTTACTATTTTCTCAAATTCAACCCTTTAAGTCTTAAATTTTATGAACTATATATTAAAATTTTAAGTCCAAGTTTTCTCAATTTTTGAGTTCGGGGTTTTCTTTTTTGCTTTAAAGATTTGATATTTGGTGTATAATGACTTTACTATTGCTTAATTAAAATTACTTTTGTTTGTATAATAATAACTTAAGCATTGCTTAATTGAATTCACAGTTACTTTCACATGGATTGTTCATATACTTGGTGTCTATGTCTATCAAGAGTATTGCTTAATTAAAATTACTTTGTTTGTATAATAATAACTTAAGCATTGCTTAATTGAATTCACAGTTACTTTCACATGGATTGTTCATATACTTGGTGTCTATGTCTATCAAGAGTATTGCTTAATTAAAATTACTTTGTTTGTATAATAATAACTCTAGTATTGCTTAACTGAATTCACAATAATTTTCATATAGATTATTAATGTACTAGGTGTATATGTCTATCGAGACGTGTATGCTTCGATAAATTTATTACTTTTAAATCGAAAAATAAAAAAATTATTGAAATCGATAGTCTTTTAAGTTTAAATTTAGAAACTTAAAAATCAAAAATTAATTTGATAATTTTAACCGATAACCTATCTAAATCGAACAAGGAAAAACACTAATAAAGTCTATAAATAAATATTGAGGAAAATAAATATTGCCTTCACTGATTTCACTGTTGTTCAAGTCTCAAATATCAATTGTGCCTTCTTTTTTTTTTTTTCCTTTTTCAGATTCCATAACTCTTTTCTTGAATTTAGAGTCATCCAAACTGCTTGCTTTTCTTCATATTCCCATAATTTCCGATTCTTGATTTGATTTTCGTTTAATTTAAGCAAAACCCTAGTATTTTTTAGCTGAATTATCGGGAATTTGGGAGGAATTGAATCAACAAAAATTCAATTGAAGATCAGTTAGTTAGAGATGGCAATAGCTGCACCAGAACAGCTTAATCTTACGGAAGCTCCAACTTGGGGGTCTAGAACCGTTGATTGCTTCGAGAAATTGGAGCAGATTGGTGAAGGCACTTATGGGTTAGTTCTTGTATTTTGAATTATGTCTTTTGCTTTGCTTGTAGTGTGTGCGCTTTTACTTGAGTCGAGTGTTTATCGGAAACAATCTTACTTTGGGTTTGGTGTTGTTGTTGTAGTGTGTGTTAAAGACTTAAAGTTGTCATTTTTTTTTGTTTAAAAAGCATAATTATTGAGAGTTGGGATGAATGCGTTTGAATAGAACAGAATGAATACATGGGGTTTATATATGTAGACTTCAATTATATACATGTGGGTATTTCATAGCTTGTAGTAAATTTATGGATTAGGACTCTGTTTGCTGCAAGTTACAGTCTTGGGCTACGTCTGACGTTCCACGTGTATTTGTTTATCCAGAATTAATTGAAAGTTTGAAACTTTATGTGGAAAACTTTGGTATTTAGCAAATAGAAGACGTTTAGTGTTTGTGAGCTCCTATGATGCTCAGACTCTTCAAAAATGTAGTTGGGTGTGTCGGATCCTCCGAAAAGTAGTGCATTTTTGGAGGATCCAACATGGGTGCGGCAACAATTATGGAGAGTCCAAGCAACGCAGGTGAGCTCAAAAGTTAGCAGAGCTGTATTTTAGCTAATAGAATGGCGGAAAAAGAGAAATTTAGTATGAAGGTCTCATTTTTTTTGGCTTATAGTGTCGAAGACAAAAAAAGTTCAGCTTAAAGTTCACAGCTTTTTGTATCTCATCAAAAGAGTTGATTTGCTTAAAGGTCTATTTTTTTTGGCTTGTAGTGTCGAAGACAAATTTCAGGTCAAAGTTCTCAACTTTTTGTATCTCATCAAAAGAGTAATTCATTTTTTTATTACGTAAATGGAGAGGTAACTCAAATCTTTCTTAAACTATCTACGTCGTGTCTATTTTGCAACTTACACCAAAATGCTGAAAGAGAGACTGTTATACTTCAACTCATATACTCTCCTTTTATCGCCTGAAACATCTTTAGTTCCTTCATTTCCATACTGATCACCATATACATGCTGGATGGTTTCCCAAATCCTCTGCTTGCCTTTTCCTACCATTTTTCTTGTCCAACCTAATAAGGCTTCCTTCAATGATCTCAGCATAACCCCCTTCACATAACAAATGCTCAGAAGCATCTGTCATAACCATATCACTGTGGGGCAATGTATGGGTCATAAATTTTGTTTGACTGATCTGGAAGAGAAGTTTGTTATTGACAAGTGTATACGTGGGAACATGTAGTTTGATGTGCTATACTGTGCTTCTGAAAGTGGACATGAGTTTAACAAAATCAAAAGGCAAACATGGTTGTTAGATTCTAAATGGAGGGAGTAATTAGTTGATCCATTTTTGTAGTCTTAACTGTAACTGTAGAAAAAGGATGACTACCTTAACTGGTGCTCAACAATTTGTTCATTAGACGTACAACTGTTGATGTTTACCTTGCAGTCAAGTGTACATGGCTAAAGAAATTAGAACAGGGGAAATTGTTGCTTTGAAAAAGATACGCATGGACAACGAAAGAGAAGGGGTGAGCTTCTTATTTTAAATATGATTTGCATTTTCTTAGTTCTTTCCAACTCTTCTCACTGAAGCTTTTCTTAACAGTTTCCAATAACTGCTATACGTGAGATTAAAATCTTAAAGAAGCTGCACCATGAAAATGTCATTGACCTGAAAGAGATTGTAACATCTCCAGGTAAGAGTTGAATACTATATACATGCTTTCATATTGTGTCATTTTTATTATTTACTAATGGTCTCCTTTTTACGCTAACTTAAAAACCACATACAAAAGTTACTTAACTTTTTTCCTTCTTACGTGCCCTTTGTGGTTTTCCTTCAGTAAAAAAAAAATTCGTACAGAAGTTTCTGTCTAGCAATTGCATTGCCAGCAAGATTTTTTTACCTTATTAAACATGTCGTATCTTTTTTACAGCAAATGTATTAATTTTTGCCTGCATTGACTGCGATCTTCGTCAATATTCAAATATATTCAACTACCGAACTAAATTGCAAAAAAGGGTCCTTTTAATATCAGAATTGACAGTGTAAAAAGGTCCAAATAGTTTGTCAAAGTTTAGTAATTATTGTGTCCTTTTTGTTCTTGTTCTTTATTTTGTGGTAAACAGTCCTGTGATAGTATCCATTTTTAATTGTTGTAGGTCGTGAGAAGGATGACCAGGGGAGGCCAGGCAAGTGTTTCTAAATTTAATTTAGTTTCATAGTGGTGCTTTTACTGCTTCCCCCAAACCCCATGCATGATGTCACTTCTGATTTAATTGAGTTTGTCATATTTGAAGTAAACGTATGACTTTGTTTGCAGATGGTAACAAGTATAAAGGTGGAATCTACATGGTCTTTGAGTACATGGACCATGATTTGACTGGGCTTGCTGATCGTCCTGGAATGAGATTTTCAGTTCCGCAGATTAAGGTAGCATAATTTGTCACTTAACGTGTCTGGTAGCACTGCTGGGCAAAATAGTTGCTTGAAAGAAGAGAGTGAGTAGGATGATGATATTCACTTTCTTTTTTGCAGTGTTACATGAGGCAGCTTTTGACGGGACTGCACTATTGTCATGTAAATCAAGTACTTCATCGTGATATTAAAGGTTCGGTTTAGGAAATTTATGCTGATTTTCTAATTTCATATTCTCTTAGTGTGGTGATAACTGATAAAGGCTTCTCCTTTTCCTTGTAGGTTCAAATCTTCTGATTGACAACAAAGGCAATTTAAAGCTTGCTGATTTTGGGCTTGCTCGATCCTTCTCTAATGATCATAATGCAAATCTTACAAATCGTGTGATTACTTTATGGTACAGGTATGATTTGTGTGATACCAATTTAGCTGGATTCCATTTTAAATTCTCTTTGTGTGAGTTGTGATTTGAGGTATACCAAACAGACCACCTGAGCTGCTTCTTGGGACCACAAAGTATGGTCCAGCCGTTGATATGTGGTCAGTTGGTTGCATCTTTGCTGAGCTGCTTCATGGAAAACCAATTTTTCCAGGGAAGGATGAGGTAGCTGATCTTTTCTGTTGGTTAAATGTCCTAAATCTTACAAAATTAATAAAGATGAATTGCACTTCCTTTAGTATTCTTGGACTTACAAAGACTGTCTATGGTCTAAGGAATAATAGTAACAGCTTGCGCTTGAAAAGAATTGTGATGGTGATATTTGCCTAATGTACGGCTTCTTCTTCCTTTTTTTTTTTGCTCTGGGAGGGTTAAGTATGTATGTACCTGGTGTTTCTATATGTCTGACATCTGGTTGGCTGATTGTGTACCTGATTAATCATTGTGTATTAAGACTGTTAAGACAACTGATTGCATCTACACCTAATTTGTTGCATCACTGAGATTTTAAATATTCACCGTTGGAGTTCTTTTATGTTTGAGCTGTGGTGCACCAGCTTATGACAAGATTTAGCCAAGAATTTTAAAAAACACAAACTTCTGTATCCTCGTTAATCCAAATTAATTAGGATTTTCAAACTTCCTTGTCACTTGTGGAGCTCTAAAGCAAGAGCTTAATTTGTTTGATGTTTGGTGTATTTAACAATTTTCTTTTTTCCGAATGACCTACTTAAAAGCAGTACATGTGAATGCGACTTTAGGTTGTGTTGAATTTCTAGTGTGCTCGGGTGAATAACCCAGTTTTACATTGATTTCAGCCAGAGCAGCTGAACAAGATTTTTGAGTTGTGTGGCTCTCCTGACGAGGTTAATTGGCCTGGAGTTTCCAAGATTCCATGGTATAACAATTTCAAACCATCAAGGCCATTGAAAAGACGTCTAAGGGAGGTTTTTAGACAGTAAGTAAAAAAATACATGATGTGATATATTTGCTCTAGATCCACAAAATAGTTATTGGTATCAAATAAATGTTCATGTATTTATACTATTGCATCTCTGGATTTAGCTTTGACCGACATGCCTTGGAGTTGCTTGACAAGATGCTGACCCTTGACCCATCTCAGGTATCAGTTTCTATGGCATGTATGTCATTCTTATGCGTGCTCTAAGTAAGAGTACAAGACAATGTTGAACTCATATTTGTAAAGGTTTGTTCAGATGTTCATGTGTCATGGTGCTTTTTAGACCAAAGCTAGCATGTAGGTACCAAGTTCATCATATTTTCTAGTTTATGTTGTCACTTCTTTCAAACCTTGTTTTTTTTTTGTGTGTGTGTGTGTGGGGGGGGGGATCCTATCTTTGAAATTGTGGACCGAGTGGAATTTACATTAATTTTTGGACTTTCAGTTCCACTGATGACGCTAGTAATTGTGCCATAGACCAACAACATGACTAAATCTGGTAGTCATCATTCTCCAATATCCTGCTTTTGCTATTTGCATCCGTCAACAAATTGAAGTGTGAATACCCCTGGAGTAGTCTCATTGCATGAGCTGATGAGCAACTGCTATCATTGAACATTAAAAATGTGTGGCTATCTATTCCAAGGCCAATTGGATGTTAAGGATTAATTCTTATGCATGATGTTAATGTCCTGACTGACTTGCTGTTCTACTTTTTATCTTGTCAAGAGAATATCAGCCAAGGATGCACTTGATGCTGAGTATTTCTGGACTGATCCATTACCGTGCGATCCAAAGAGGTATTTCTTCCTAGATAATCAATTATTTTTCCTTTAAAATATCAAAAAAGTGATATACGTATGGTGAGCAACTTTGTTAATCATGACTTATTTGCTTGAGCAGTTTGCCAACCTATGAAGCTTCACATGAGTTCCAGACAAAGAAAAAGCGACAGCAGCAGAGGCAGCATGAGGAAGCAGCTAAACGTCAGAAACTGCATCACCAGCAGCAGCATGGTCGGCTTCCACCAGTTCAGCAGTCAGGGCAAGGACATAGCCAAATGAGACCAGGGCCAAATCCCCCAATGCATGCATCCCATCCTCAGGCTGCTGGCGGACCTAGCCACCACTATGCAAAGCCACATGGACCTCCAGCAGGACCAGGAAGATATCCAGCTGGTGGAAATCCTTCTGGAGGATACGGTCACCCTACTCGTGGCCAAGGTGGAGCTTATGGCAGTGGTCGATACCCACCTCAAGGAAGGGGTACCCAATACAGTTCAGGAGGAATGCCAGGAGGCAGTGGTCCCCGGGGAGTTGGAGGCCCAAATTATCCCCATGGTGCCCCATATGGGTCTTCTGGCACAGGACGTGGCTCAAATGTGAATCGCAACCAACAACAGTACAACTGGCAGCAGTAATGCCTCATTCCTTCTACCAATATGGTAAGCAAAATGTGCAAACTATGTGAAATACTAAGAAGTGAACTGTGGATTGGACGCACTTATTGATTTTCTATTCCACCTCATGCATCGCAAAGAAGGGAGGAAGCGTATGGGAGGGCATCGAACAAACCTGTTTATACGGAAGTTGTCACACTGAAGGTTACGTAAAATATGTATCTTGTGTTCTATGGACATTGTCTTGTTTTGTCTCCTTCCACGTCCAAAATTTATCTGTGAACAGAATAACCATAAATGTATCCTCCTCAGCTAAGAAGCACTTACTTCATCCATTTCTGGTGAATGTTCTTTGTTTGTATACTGAAGTTAACTTTTATGAATCGTAAATTCAGATCCAAATGTGTAACAGCTATTTTATTTTTTTGTGGCATAATGTGTATTTATGGGGGGTAGAGGTTGTTTCCGATATACCATTTCATCCATTCTACTTCAATATGATACCTCGGATTATAGATTTATTATACTTGAAAAACTCTCTTTGAGATATCACTGGTGTATGATCCAATATACTTGATCTAAAAGCCTCTACATTGTAGGATATATCTCCAAACTTTTAGTCTATCATTAACTTCAACGTGTCTTATTGATCAATATTATGTCATCTATAAATAACATTATATCACGACACCTCTTCTTGAATATATCGCGTCATTTCAATGTATATGTCATTGTGTTTTTATATCTTGTCTACATTTTGCTTAAATGGAATCTTAATCCCAGATTGGCAGGAAAATGGACTAACTTCCATGTTATTCTATCAAATCTACTACTTAACAATTAGGTATAACATCAAATAAGAAAGCTTTATATGGAAATAATATTCACTTCAATAATTTTGACGATAGAACAATATATGTCTATGAATGATGATGAAAGAAAAAAGGTTCACACCTTTTTCCCTTTTTCTGTTTTAGTAAAAACTATTATGTTTACTTTCTTAGCTTTCCTTCGTTATAAAAATTATTACTCCTCTCGTCTTATTTTATGTGATACTATTTCTTTTTTACAATTGTTGTTTCGAAAAGGATGATACCTTGAATTAAAAAATAATTTAACTTTATTTGACAGACGAATGTAACTAAAGTTTTTTAAAAAATAAAAGTTAAAAGAAAGATCACGAGTTTAAAATATTGATTAACTTTTCCTTGAAATAACCATATAGTATTTGGAACTGATCTAACTCGACTAATTCAAATTCACTATATATCGAAGAAATACCCTACCAAAAGAAAAGGGAAATTATTTCTTAGGAATGACCTCAGCATTTGTGATGACGTGAAAAGGTTTACAATTGTCATCCCAAAAGATAAGATGACGTTAGGTATTGTGAGTACGTTACATGAAATGACTATCTTTGCCCATAGGACTTGCGTGAACATTTTGACAAAGGGTTTAGCAAAAGCATTATCATATCTAAGTTGCAACACTCTATCATATAAACAGGAAGTACACAATTCATTTGGAGAAAAAGGGAGTACAAGAGAAAGCAATAGTTCAAACTCTAATGTTCACTTTGTCCCAGCACAAAGGAGCTGTGTTGCATTCGTGGTCAAACACAGTGGAATCGAAAAGCAGGCAATTTAATGCCGCATACAAACAAGCAGTATTTTGTGTTTCAATATCTAAAGACAATCTCACATGAAAAAAAATATTACATCAGTCTTGTATAGTCGATTAATAGCTGACACAACAATCCAAGTTTGCATCACAAAAATGTTTGCAAGGCATTAAAAAGTACCATAGTCGTGTTAAGCTTATTGACTAGATGGCACTCCATGCACAAGAACCAAGTCCACAGCCTTGACCAGATAGTGTGGCTAATAGAGTATAATCATCAACAAGATCAGAGTCGTATTTCAGTACCAGATGGATCTTACAGTGTTTTGCATATGACCAAAACAATTGGACTCAAGCAAGAAGTCTGGCCTGGGACAGATAAGGTTTGATGCATCATCCTTCCCATCATAGGGTCCGTAATCAAACTTCTCCTGCTTAACCTTGCAAGCTTCACCACCATAAAACAATCAAATTACACAACTATATGCTTTCACGACTGTGAGTTGGAAGTTAATATGATAATCAGTCTCACCTGGCATTGTCACTAATTGGGGCTCCTCTGATGAGCTTCCACTAGTAGGGGTGTATTCACTAAACACCGATGCAGCAGAATGACCTAAAGGGGAGATTGGATCACCATGTTGTCCCCATTCAGTCATGTGGAGATCAGGACATGAATTATCAACCACATCACCAGAATTCTCCTGGTGCAAGATACTCTTTGAAGCTTTCATAGTTTGTGATTCATGAAGTACAGCGTCCAACAGACCACTGTTCCTAGGTGACAGATTACATGATTCAGTATGCTCAGTTGGAGGGGACTGAATCAAAGTGTCGACAGAATCAAGAGAAGGAAGAGGGGAAGTAACTAAGCCCCAACTTGCAATCGGACTTTGGAGTGAAGGGAGCTCGAGCTTCTTTGCCCATGAGGGCTCTGAAGAAGAGGTGTGGCCATTTAAAAGGGCATGGCTGCCAGGAATTACACCCAAGGATGAGGGGTGATAATCAGATGTTAGATTTTGATTAAATGAAGACGAAAATCCCATGGACTGAGCAAGCAAAGAACCATCATCCTGATGTTGATGGCAGGTTGGAAAAGAAACATCATTTTTTGATGGAGAACAATCACCATTTAAAACAGAGAACAGAGATTCTGAGCCTCGTATACGCTTGGCTGGAGGCGTTGTTGAGAGGAATGACCGACTGTAATAAGCAGAATTAAGACCCTGTGCCAACAGGCTTCTTCCAGGAATGTCAAGTATGCCACCAGTGGGAATATTAAGAAGTGCTGGTGGACACAAATGCTGATTGAACTCCAACCTTTTGAATTCCACAGCTGGAATCTCAAAATTCATTGGCAAGAAATCAGGATATTGTGAATCTGCTGAGGAGAATGTTCCCAACTCCTCATTTTGTTTGTTTTCTGTAATTGACTGAAAACAAATATCTGAAGGGTAAATTGGCAAGCCTGCACGCTGACGTCTCTTTATTCTGGTATTCCAGTAGTTCTTTATCTCATTATCTGTACGCCCGGGCAACTGAAAAGAGAAAAATAGGGCCATTAGAATTTAAACAATAGTGAATGGTATTCCACAATATTTCCAATTTGATAATGTAATGAGGTCACGGTGGTTATTTTAGAAACTCATCTGAAATCATAAAAGATAAAGAGCAGTATGTGCTGATAAAAGAGGGGAAATCCACATTTCTAGTCCAGGAAGAACATTATTTAAACATGTCCATACATGCAAGTTCTACCAAGCACAAAGCAGTATTTATATCTTACATGCATTGTGAGAAACCACCTAAAGCAAAATCATGTGCACCATATGACAAAATAATGGACTCGGAATATCACAAAAGCTTCAGAAAGAGTGAAGAAAGTTTTATCACAGGGTCCCAACAATGTCGCATTCACTATGAGTATCTTTCCTTTCTCTATATTATACCCTACCTATATTACTCACTGGATCAAGATTTCTGCCAACTGTAATATTGAATTATATAAATAGTAATAGATATGTTAAGACAGAGAAGTCCCTTGTGATATGATGAATCCCAACGAGCCAGACACTTCTACATCTTGATTCCAAAAACTAATATGATTAACATTGCCAAGCCTATCTTGGCATGCCATGATTAGTCACATTTTCACCACTCAGTGTTAAGAATGATGACATAGCTAAGTGTTAAGGAGATGCAAGAGGACTACAGCTGACAACAGAAATCAGAAAGTACTGGCTTTACTCCCAAGAGAGGCTTTACTCCCAAGAGAAACAGCACAATGCCAATACACAATAGGGCTAGAAACTACAAGTATGCCACTTCATCAACTGTACAATGAACTTCTCAAATGGAGATACGAAAAAATATCATAGTATTTTATGATGTCCAGATGAGGATCTAAAGCAGAACCCACATCCGCCATCAAACATACCTTCATACAACATAACATCACCAAGCATCCAGACCGGTTTCTAGAAAAAGTACAGTTGACCAGCCTATCTCCTACGTTAGTAGAATTACCTGACCACAGTCTTAAACTCTTACAACCAAGTATCATTGAGGATCAGACATAACTTCATAAAACTGCCCAATAATTGACGAGAAATAGGAAGATGAACGATAAGAAGTTTTTAGAGCTTATCAACAAATAGGAGAATACAAATATAACGAACAGGAAAATACAAAAAGGAAAAGATAAGCATATCTAATGATATAAACTTGCATAAGAAAGGTTTCCAGACATCACACCAAAAAATTAAGAACAGGCATAAGCACACAATAAGAAAAAAGACTGAAAGAACATTAATTGCTTCTCAAAAAACCAACACTTCTTTATAAGCTTGCAATAACCAGGTTCCTAGATATCACACTAGAAAAAACTTGCAATAAGCAAGACCCCTAGACATCATACTTGAACTTGCACTAAGCAAGATTGCTAGACATCACCCTTGAAACTTGATTCAAGTTGGCATTTTTCCTTCTCAGAAAAAAACTTGATTCAAGTTTTGGTTCTTAAACAATGTTTTTGAAAGGGAAGACACATCATACTTGAAAGCTTGTAATTGCTTCTCCCAAAAGCAGACTAATTATCAACGACCATTAAACATTGTTAGGAAGTGTTAATAGTGATTATCAATCCAAAATAGATTTTGACAATTAATGGCAAATATAACATTCAGCTAAAACACATAATCAAAATAAAATTCAAAAGTAAAAGGATGGAAACCGTTTCCCAGAAGCGTGAATGTTGATTATAAACTGATGTTTAGATCATTTAAAGGGGCATTTAAGACTTTTAAACCAGCACAATTCACCAACTTAAGAAATGCCCTCTATATAATAGCAATGCATCAAATCATTTCAAGAAAAGGATCTTCTCAAAAAAAAAAAAATAATAAGGTTTTTGTTCCTGTTTTTTTCCTTCCCAAGAAAGCAACTCACAAAATTTCCATAAAAAGAAATTCGAGTATATTAATTGTAATCATGTATGTAAGGCAAAAAGTTAGGCATAAAAAGATAGCTGTTTTACCAAAATTTATCTTGAACTGTCAATTTTTATTTTTTTTGAAACTGGTGATGTTGTATTCCTAAGCATTAAGGATATGCTGGAGACCTTCAAAAGAGGAACAGAAAAAAAGAGAAAAGCAGGAACTACTTACAGAGAGCCTAACAGATCTACAAGCTCTAATTCCTTCATATTGTTTGGTTACACCAAAAGAAAAATAAAGATACAATTTAACCAAATTCTGCAGAATTATTTGGCTAACATAATAACATCTGATCACATTTTGGATTTTATTATGAAATTATTATCCAAGGAGAGATCAGTCATAAGCATATATAGACGGCAATGACAAATCAGATTTTCAGATGATACAAACCTCAGCAGCCATTCGCGCCCATTTGTTTCCCATCTTAGCATGCAGTTCAATTATGTGCCGCTCTTCCTCAGGAGTGAATGCACCCTTCTTTAGATCTGGTCTCAGATGATTGGCCCATCGCAAACGGCAACTTTTACCACACCGAGCAAGTCCTGAGTGCTTTTGGACAGCATTCCAGTTCCCCTCACCATGTTTCGTGACGTACTCCACTAAAATTGCATCTTCTGCAGAAGTCCAGGGGCCTTTTTTTAGTGGTAGACCTCCTCCAGTATTTCCTCCACCACAAGCTTCTTCGGCAGATGGTGAATCCACCCCGTCTTGTGATGTCATCCTGTCATCGCTTTCACTTGTCATACTCATCCTAAAAGGTTGAAGAAGTAAATAATAGTGACGGCAAATGTAAAGGATATAAAATTGTTTGTTACTAGATCAAGGGAGTAATAAGGCATCACATCCAAGAGGAATGACATCATTCACGACAAAGCCAGTTGAGCTTACTATAACAATGAGTGACAACAAAGGAACTGCCAACTTCTACAAGCAAGATTGAGATTCTTAAATAATAGTAACAAAAATGTAAAACTATTTTATGACGAATAACCTATTCTGAAACTTCCTAGGGTGCTGCACTTCTAACCCATAAGACCACTCATCCCGACAACCAATTGAAATGACATAGCACTTGTAAGGATCCTGATGCAAGTCATAGCACAATCTTTGTGCTCTTTTCTATACAAAAGACATTTAATCCTCTACAAAATTATCGTTAAACAAACATATGGAAAGAAACTCAAAATTCCCAGTAGATCAACCTCAAAAGTTTAAAAGGTAAAATGTAATAACTACAATATGTGCAAATGACACAAATTAGTGCTGCTCTAAGAATTTAGGTAAAAGGAACTTTGAATATTAACAGTTTAGAGACTTCCACAACACCAGTAATGAAGCCCCTACATCTCAACTCGATAAAAGGACTTGTCATTTGGGACCAGTCAAATATCTTGATATGCGTAAATTAATTCCAGGAAACACAATATATTCTTGAATTCATGAACACATAATACAGGGAACCTAACTTTTAAAAAGCCATCACATCTAACTACTAAAAATAGTGTGACATGGTAACTTCTTCAAACAAAATGAAGAAAATACGGCGAGCAGAGGATTCAAGTTCTTTATCTACAAATCAATCAATCAACTACCCCTTAATCACATAATCTTACAAAGAAAACACTAGCTTAACATCCAGATGTACAAAAAAAGTAATGAGCAACCGAACAACATAAAGAAAAGAATATCAACCAATCATTTAGCTTCGAATCAACCAACAAACACAATAATTTTGCTGATAACGAAATCAATCGTACATAAGGGAACCTCGTGCACCAATTGGCACTTGTTTGCAAAATTATTTATGAATAAACAAACATCAGAATAAACAATAAACAAAAAAAGGCTCAAAATGCACGTGGTGGATGATGTGAAGGAAGGGAAGGCCCCTTCCGTGCTTTCGGATTCTCCCCACAAAAGGCAGATCTTTTTCTTTCCGCCCCAATAGAACAACTGAATAGGGACTTAGATGTGACCAAGGTGCTTGCAAGCTTAGGACTTAGCAGGTTGTTGGCTGGGAGAGTTGGTAAAAGAATGAAACCTTCAAGAGACCATGGTTAACAAGCCAGCTGAGGAAGAACAATTAATTAGATCCCTCAGCTTAGTCTCACTTAAAATTACTGAAATGTCAAGTCTATTGCGTGAAAATGCCTCAAATTATGTTGTTGCATGTCATCTAAGACTGTAAAAACAATATACAAATTAACAAACACGATCCTCCAACACTCAAATCGATTGAACTTTAACAACTAAAATTCCAATCAAATCATGATACATTTCCAAAATACAAGTATTATGATAAATAAATACTTAGCATTTTAGCAATTTAACAGCCCTAATTTTACCTAAAACACCAACCAACATACGATTAACTGAAACACAAATTTACACTTTTTGCATTTAATTACCTGAATGAAGAAACCTGGTGAAGTTGCCCAAGGACTCCTTGAAGTAACTGCACCACCACACAGTTCCTTCAAAACTCAGAAACACTAAGCAGGATTCAATCTAACTGAGCCCAGAAAAAAACCCCAAAAACGAAAAAAAAAAAGAACACTCAAACCCCCCTCTATACACCAAATCACTAAAAACCCAAACCCTAACTGTGGATCATGCAAATATAAACCTCAAATTCACCACCCAAAATCCCAAACCCAGAAACTCAAATGTGAATCCAAAAATGTCCAGCTTGAGGTACCAAAAAAGATCAATTTTTTCTCGAAACCCTGGTTATGGGTCGGTGAGAAACGAAATGGGTAGCAGCAAGATCCACTTATTTTTCGAGATATTTAACAAAAACCAAAAAGAAATAGAAAGAGAAAGAGAAATATAAAGGTGTCAGCTGAACATAGAATTTCAAAAAAAAAAGAGTAAAATCAAAATCAAAATCAAAACCAAAAAATCAGAATAGATGGCAGAATAAGAGGAAAAATAGAAGAGAAATATGAGGAATGGCTAACAACACAACACCATTAAGAATAAAAGAGGAAAAACAAAAGCAAATGAAGAAGCAAACGAAAGTTTCTTTTTTCTGCAATTTTTCTTCTCTTTTTTTTTTTTTTTTTGCTTGTTTTATTGGGATCTTTTTCTCTTTGCCCCTTTAACTTTTTTCCGCCATTTTCTCTCTCTGACTCTCTCTCTCTTCAACAACTACGCGTAGCAATGGGCAATGGCACTTGTGAAGAAAGATGAAGATTTTTGACATTTATAGGAAGTGAAGTTTTCTAGAGAGAGAAAATATGCAGGACCAGTTTGTAACAAAAAAAAAATAAAAAAATATTGAGTTTTTTTGAACATGTGGTGTTTTTGTTATTAAATAAATTATTTATTATTCACTCATTTATTGTATGTAGTGGGGTTTAATCATTTATATTCATAAATAATGAATCAATTAATATACTGTGAGAGTTTAATCATTTAATATTCATGATTAAAGAATTATTTAATTTATGTGGGGTTTAAAAGAATTAACTACTGAGAGTAGTATTAAATTAATCTTTTATTTATACTTTCTTCATCCACTTTTATCTTTTTGCTATATCAAAATATATGTTCAAATTAAAATATTACGATATAATTTATAATATAATTTTTAATTTACTTTTATTATTAACTGCAATCATTTCTTAATGAGTTGAATTTATTTATCCATGAATAATGTAGTAAAATCATCATTTAATTTATTATTTTTTGATAATATTGTATGAGATTAATATTGAATGAATAAAAATGAACTAAGAAAGTATACGTATTCCTTTTATCCTTAATTACTTGTTTCACTTTTAAATTGGCACACCAATTAAGAAAATAATAATTGACATAATTAGTTTATCATTGTACCTCTATTAATTATGAAGTTGATAAGATTTTCAAGAAGTTTTATTTTTTCATTATAATTAATTGAAGGTATAATATGTAAAAATAATTTATCCTTTCTTGATTTGTTAAAATTGACAATTAATTAAGCACAACTAACAAAAATAAATAAATAGTTAGAAATAATGGGAGTATTTGATTTTAATTGATATTTATTAATAACATAATAATTTAGCTACTTCTGTTAATTATGGAACCCACAATATGATAAAGCATCCTCACTTTCATTTATTAAAAATTATTATACAATTTAAGAAATAGATGATTTTGTAATATCTTTTCCTTTCTTCCATACGATAAATAATGAGTGTGTATCTATTTATCTTTCACACGATTCAAGATACTTATAGAGAAGTAAAATCTCACTTACTTGTAGTTTGTGAATTTTGTTTGATTATTTAATATTTTATAAGTGATAATTATGTGAATCATAACTTACAAAAAATATATAATAAATGCTAAGTTTTCGTAGAATATTAATTTTAAAAAAAATTAATAAAAAGTTCATATTATTAAAGTTTTTACTAAAAAAAAACATTTAACTATTTTGGGAATGTTTGATAAGAAATGAGTGGGTAGTTTAATTTAGTAGTCTTGTCTAATTAAAGAGAGGTGATTATAAAGGTAGAGTTAATTAATTACTAATACATACAAAGAATGAGTTTAATTAAGCAATAATTACCATGAAGAGAGAAAGTTTAGTGAAAGTGTGTTTGATTTAGAAAAGGAAAGTTTAATAATCCCTTTAGTCACACCAAACTTACCCCACTTGGGGAACATATTCAGAAGAATATAATTAATTACAATAGTATAGTTTAAGTCTTTTTATATTAATTAATATAGAGATAAAAGTGTCTTTTTCTATATTTGTATTATTGTCCACATATATTTTACTATTGTTGTTTAGGGGTTTGGTACTTGTCTAAACAAGACCAGACCAAGGGAATTTATGATATTTTTCTTTTTTTTATAAATAGGTAAAAAAAAATTGTTTTTTTCTAACTTGATAAGAATTATTATAAATTCATTTTATCATCTCAATAAATTTCATAAAATTTCTATTTTCGCAATTATTTTTCTTTTGATTTTTTTTTTAATTATTTTTTGCTTATAGAACAACCTAGAGATACATATATATAGTATATCCATAATATATTTTAATCTTATGATCTTAAATATGTTACGTGTGGAAATTAAATGTAAAAATTGACAAAAAAGAAAAAAATATTATATAATATTTCCAAACGAACTAAAAGTAAATGAATAAATTAAAAGACATAGTATAATTTTTATTTTAAACAATTTAAAATAACTTTATTATTATTTAAAAATTTGCCCTTCCAATTTTGGGGCCTAAGTGGATGTCTCATTTTTAAAACAATTGAGCTGTCCCTAAAGAGATTTTGAATGGATGGAAGAAGTTTTATTTTTTAAAAAACAAAAGTCCAAAATTTAAAATAAATAAATTATTGAGGTCAATTTTGACAAATATTTGTTTTAATTTCATTGGATATAAATAAAACCTTTTTCCCATGCTGCAATGTCTAAAATGTGAAATTTAAGGGAATTTTTTATTCCATCCATAATGTTTGCACCAAATAAATGAACACAAAACAAATATACTTGCATTATAATTGTTTTATTATTTAACATGATTAATGATTTATCTTTCCTCTTTATTTTGTGATTCTTATTACTAAATTGATTAATCATGTTTAGAGACAACGGCAGATATATAGATACGTTTAGAATATGAAAATTGAAGTTTAAAAATTTGAAATTTGAAGTTACATGATAATCTAGGTTAATAATTATTTAATTTTGAATTTGAAATTTGAAGTTACATGATAATCTAGGTTAATAATTATTTAATTTTGAATTTGAAATTTGAAGTTATCTCATAATTTAGGTTACTAATTATTAAACTTGGTTAGGAAACTTTTTGATATCATTTTGTCCTTAAATTGAGATGTAAAATTGTCAGGACACAGGTTAACTATCCGATCACCTCACTATAGGGGTGTGCATCGGTCGGTTCGGTTCGGTTTTACATATAATCGGTTCGGTTTATCGATTTTCGGTTTTAAAATATGCTAACCCAATAACAAACCAATAAGAAATTTTTTATCGGTTTATCGGTTTATCGGTTTTTGATGTTATCGGTTCGGTTTCGGTTAACCCAATAAGAAAATGTCGATCAAATAATATATAATAGTACGTATGTTATAATTACATGTTACCAACTTACCGCCAAAACATAATAGAAAACTTTGAATGTTGATCAAATTACTAACATTCACAAACTTGCAAAAGCTATCTCCTACAATTACGAACTAGAATTAAAACTAAAATAAAATATTTCAATGAGACAATCTTGAACAGTTGCTTGATCCACCAGATAATCAACAAAGTTCTCACCAATTTCCTAACCAAAAAATCACATAGCCTGAAAAGCTAATATTGAATCTATTTATGTATTAAATTATGTATATTTAATATTGAGGAAGGGTAAAGTAGTAAATAACTAT